>NW_026042712.1:0-112977 GCF_023856365.1 Brienomyrus brachyistius
GCCCACGGACCCCATTATGTGTGAAACATCATTGTGGTGCTGAGAGAAACACAGGACTGCTGATAAGACCCAGATGAAGTGAATTACCTGACTTTGCCCCCACCCATCCCCCCCCCCCCCCCAGGATACCCCCACCCCTGTCATACAGACACCTTCCTAACGGACCTCATGATTTGTGCTGATCCACACATATGAAAAGGACCTACTGCAGTGACATTTTAAAACTGTATAAAACATAATAAAGACTGAAACAAAGGCCTGAGGTCAGACCCTCTGTATGTAGCACACAGTGTTTCTGCAGAGTCTCACACTCACATCCTGTATGACGACTTTTCTGCTTTTCAGAATAAGTCTGATTTCACTGCTCTTTGCTCATTTGCAATATGAGGAAGTAACAGTTTAGAAAAGAACTAGACTTATTTGATTAATTTGTTTGTAGTTTAAACTCTGTGAGCATGAATGATTCACTGTGAAGACCAGCTATCAATAATTTTGCTATGAAATCATGTTTCTAAAATGATAAGGTTCTAGATGAAATCAAAATATTTATTCCTGGTAAGAGCAGGACAACAGCAGCATCAAACTGTTTTCCTTTTAACAGACAAGAAATAGACAGGAAATGCATCAGTGCACAAACAGTTTATGAAAATCAAAGATAGATGGATGATTTTTAAAACATTTAAAACCCACAAAAAGGGAGGCAGTGAGGTTAAGGAGAGTCAGGAAGTCAGTGTCAGTCTCCACAGATCTGAGGTCAGCGATACACACATAAGGCTCCTCTGATGCTCCTCTTCATCCTCTTCTTCACTGATGGGCCTCCAGGTGAGGATCACTTACTCTGGGACTCCACCATTCAGCGTAGTTAAGATGAAGATACATTTTGCACAATATACTTACTACATCTGTTTGTTTATATTCATATTGTTCCATGAAGTTTGATCACTTCCCGATTATAGTCTGTGGTGGTAGCATGTTGACCGACTGATTTTAGAATTGACTGCAGTCTTCTTTGTGTCCACTATGTGGCAGCAGTATAAAGGAAATATCTTATTCTGTCACAGCTGCTGGTGTGTGTAAAAATTCATACTCTGATAACAAGTAATTCTGCCTCCAACTGTTTGTCAGGGACCTGGGCAGGAATGAATTACATGCCGACTGTACATACAACAGAGATAGGCTCCTGGGAGAACTTTGCCAGAAGTTGAAACACGACTTTAAGAATGACACTGATACAGAGTACTCAGCTGTTTGGTTGAAACTAAATCTTGGTCTGGATTTTTACATTCTGGACCTGAACTACCCACTGCTGCACTGACCCCCACCTTCTTCTTTTTTTTTCCCTTTGTCCTGTCCGGCAGCTTTAGCAGAATCATGGTCTGAATGCACTGCTGTGACAAACATGTTTGCTTTACCATGAGGGGTTCTATAAACTCTGTATAGGCCTCTCATGTTGATCGATTTCATTTTTTAAATTAAAAAAATTTATTTATTTCATTTTTAACCCGTAAAGTATTGCAGTGGGTGAGCTGGCCGAAGAGGATGGACAGATTAGGAGGGAAAAAAAGAAGGAAAATGAAGGAAAAAGAAGAAAGGAGCAAGTGAGATGAAATGAAAGTTTTTAGCGGGTGTCTCTAACTTTGCTCTGCCATTGCATGCACACCACTTCCAGGGCCAGCCTTGCTCTCACGCTGATATACTGTCAGATTATGCACATCTTATATGTTGTTTTAACCCTTAGCGTATTAGTAAAGGCAGTTTTGTACTTACTTGATGTGATGGTCCACTTTACTGTGGCCTTGAGCCACATTAGAAATTTATTTCTGACATATTTAACTTAATCCTCATTTTTCTTTTGCCCATGAGCACGAAACAGCTAAATAATTAGCATGATGCAGAAGTTATTCTCAGACAGGCACTTAATCTAAAAAGCAGAAATGTCATCATACACGATGTGAGGGTGAGACTGCAGACACACTGTGTGCTGCATACAGAGGGTCTGACCTCAGGCCTTTGTGTCAGTTGTTATTATGTTTGATTTGTGATTCTCACCTGGAGGCCCATCAGCGGATGAAGAGGAGCATCAGAGGAGCCTTATGTGTGTCTCACTGACCTCAGATCTGCGCAGACTGGCACTTACTTCCTGATTCTCCATAACTTTGCTGTTTCTCTGTCTTTATCTGTTACTCAGGAGTCCTGAAGTCCAATGAAAAATCCGCTTTCTCCTGTCTATTTGGCTGATACAAGTTCTGCTCACTTCTGCTTGGGTTGCATGGATCACCAGCCACTTGTCACCAACTAACAAACCACAGCCTACCTGACCAATGTCATAACTGGTGCACCTAGGTATAAAATTTAGTCTCACTGTCTCCAAAAAAGGTCACTGTCTGGAACCCCATGGAACCACATTTTTGATTCCTTAGACAAGAGCATCCTGAGCAGCTGCATCACGGTCTGAATTGGGAACTGCCTCGCCTCAGATCATAAGACCAGCGGATAGTGAGGATAGCTGAGAAGATTATTAGAGTCTCTCTCCCCTCCATCATGGACATTCACATCACACGCTCCATCCGCAAAGCCACCAACATTGTGGATGACCGCACCCACCCCTCACATAATCTTTTCACTCTGGCATCTGGAAAAGCATTCAGGCCTCCACAACCAGACTCAGAAACATGACGCCTGACTACTGAACTCTCAGGGACTGATCTGATACCACACACAACACACACACACATACAGCTGTGTAATCATATCTTCGTGGGGACTCTCCATTCATTTCTATGGGGAAAACTGTAATCCCAACATGACAACTTTAACCCCTACCAACCCCTAACCTTAACCATATGTAACCAAACCAAATACAAGACTTTTGGCATTTTTAGTTTTTTGACTGTATTTACAGATCTTTGTGAGTACCTGAAAATGCCCCCCAAAACATCAAAATAACGGGGTTTTTGTCACATTGTGGGGGACATTTGGTCCCCACAATGTAATATACACCTACTCCACACACACACACACACACACAGATTAGGTATTTGAATCTTTGTGGAGATTCTCCATTCATTTGTATGGGCGTAACCCCAATCCTAACTATGGCAACCTTAAACATTGCAGTAGTTACCAAGCAGTAACAGTAAGCAACCAAACAAAATGCAAGACTTTTTGAATTATTCATTTGACTGCATTCACAGAATTTAATAAAATTCAGTATCTTACTTTCGGGACCGAAAACATGTCCCTACAAAGTCAAAATAACATGTTTTTATAGCACTATGTACATAACCACCCACCCAAACGCGCGCACACACACACACAAACAGGCCTACCTACAGTATACCCTCCATAGATTCCTGAATGAAATATCTGTAAAGCAGTTATTATGGCATGGCGTTTGCTTTGAACATGCAGTTTTTAAGAATATTGCGCTAATTCTAAACGAAAGACTGCACTAATTCTAAAATAGCTATATAAGAACTTTATTTACCATTAAATAAATTATAAATCAAACCAAAATTTAGTCTCTCAAAAAACTTGTATATGACATATCTTTGTTCACATTATGAGAAATTAAAAACACCAGGACACAGAATGTGAATAACAAGAACTATAGTGTTCTTTCTCAAAAGCGGACCTACCAACGTGGCTAAAATGCTAATTGCGTTCACCAGCTGTGGAAAAAAAACAGCGGGGCACCCCAAACATCGCGGTATTACGTATTACCGTAATACTGCATAGCAAAGACATAATGTCATAAAAAAATTACAGTCAGTATTAATAGACAGAACTGCGTGGTTTCCCATTGACAAGTAGATACATGGTTTACGGGCTTGAAGGCGGTTAGATCAACAAATCCAATCACGCTCAGCCAAAACAAGCACGAGCTAAACATACTACTATTGATTGGTTCACCTTCAAATTCGTCCCGCCCTGACAATTAATTCTCGTTTTCATTCGTTGAAAATGGCGTCAGTACATATCTTCATCCTTTCGACCAATGAAAACTTTCGCTGGTTTCCATAGAAACAAAATCAGTGCAGTTTGAACATAAACTTTCTGACAGAGCGATGGCGCAGCGGTGAGAAGCATCTCTTCGTATGTTTCTTGCTATTTCTTCAGATTATGTTTTGTTAGCATAGTTAATTATATATTTCATTGTATGTCGTGATATAGTTCATGCAAATATTGCCGCAAAATATAATTGAAATATATTTAAAATTAGTAGCTTAAACTGTAGATGCTGTGGCCATTTTTCGTAATGTGATTGTTTATATTTAAATTGTAAGAGAAAATAATTGTGTTAAACTTAAAAACAACAAGCCTTATGGTTGATATGATTGGTTTTACTCATCCGGTCTGTCGTAATGCGTTTCATCTGAAGATGTTATTCTGAAAAGAGCCCCTATACGTTTACTTTTTAAATGTCCCATGTTGTTGAAGTAAGATTAACCGTTTGCTGGGTTCATTACCATGGCGATGTTATAACGTACCGAAGCAGCGTCCTGATTTCGCCAGCGTTACTGTATAGGTTGTGAAACAGTTTTAGCAATTTGGCCGCTTCTATCGGAGTAGCCTCGATGCCACGAGCAGCCAATGAAGGCTCCATCCCTTTCCATAGGCATTCTTGGTGAATAGCATTTAGCAAATGTCTGGAGTACGTTGAAAATACACAGTGTCTAGTTTGGCTTTGAGAGTATCACAGACGGCTAGTTAATTATGTTAACCAGAATGAAAATTCCGAAAGCTGTTTCCTGGACCAACGACCAGCACTGGGGAGCCTGGGACCTGTGGGACGAGGTGATCGACTGGGGAGAGAGGAAAGGTTTGGAGGAGTGCTCACCAGCGACACCCCCCACTGTCCAGGCTGGGGAGGTTATGGGGGGACTGGGAGGTGTGACGGACTGGTGTAAGGGAGGGGAGGGTGTGAGAGTGATAGGCAATGCTGGCATTGTTTCTGAGACTCTTCAGAGAGGAAACTGGCGGTGTAGAGATAGATGTGGGTCTGGTATAGATAGAAGATGTAGAAGTGGTGGAAAATTAATATTAAAGTTGAGCTTGTAGAGCTCTTGACACAGAGAAGAGCCAAAATACAAGGAAGATGAAGCTGTGGTTCTTCTGCTGCTGTTTGGGGAACATTAAATGTTTGAAACAGTATCAAAGATAATGAATTAAGTGTGCTAAATTTTGAGATGTATAGTGGAATGTTTATTAACAATTGTTAATGTGGCGCCCCTGAACCCCCTCGGTTGGCCGCCCCTGCCGGTTGTGTGGGGTCGGGGATGAGGACTAATCGGGGCCAGTCGGGGATCTGGCCCCGGTGCCGGGGGGGCCCACTCCTGCACGCCCTTATTGCTCCCCTGGGCCGGACACCACATTTCATACAACACTAGAGCTTTGAGGGGCAGTGGGGAGGTTTTACTTGCACATTAGACACCACATGACACTAGGGCTGAGGAGGTGGGTATAGGCAGGTGGGGTTCTGCCGTCTGCCAGCGGTGGGGTGCCCGTGCCTCGACTGTTCACCTGCTTTTTGCACTTTAGTTATATACACAGTCCATGCTACATTAGGGCCTTGGGGTGCAGGGAGGGGGATGGGGGACTCTGCCATCTGCCAGTGGTGGGACCCTCATACTCGAACTGCACCCACTAATTTTAATGCATTGTAGACATAAACACACAACTCTCTCACACTTGTACATGCACACTTCACATTAACATGGGACGGGGAATCAGTGGGGGCTGAGGGGTCCCCCCTAACTCTCTGTCTCTGGCCCTGCGCGTGTGGGGTGGCCCAGCAGGTAGAAGATGGCCCTGGCCGGTGTGGGCCGTCTCCTCTTGTGGGCTGCGGGCTGGGTGGTCCTTGGCTCTGCTGCGCCGTGGTGGGGCCCTGGCAGGCGGTCCGGGGTATCTAGGGATGCTCTGAGCCCTTCTAGGCGAATTGTAGGGTTCGGTCTGGGCTGGGCGGGGGGTCTGCCGCTCCCCAGTTGACGCAGGTCCGCTCCTGGGTGGTGGGGGGGGGGGGTGCACTTTGTTTGTATGGGTCTCCCTTAGATCATCCTGCAGTGTCGGGGAGGGGGGGGACGTGCCGGGTCGCTACAGTGGGCGGTGATCCGTCCTGCCGGGGAGCGGGCTGGGGGGACCGTCCGCCAGGGGAGTGTTCCCGGTTGATGGGGCCCTTTGGCCCTGGACCCGCTTCCCTCGGTGGAGGGCTTGCGGGAGGGACTGGGGGGCTCGCTGTCTGTCCCCCCTCTGCGGACCTCCTTTTACAGGGGTTGGGCCCCCCTTAGTCCCTCGTGGGCTCCCTCTCGGGTTGGGCGGGTGGTTGTCTTGTGGACATATGGCCATGGGCCGTGTGTTTCTTATGGTTGTTTGTACTCTGTATTCCCCTACACTTTATTTTCTCCATCCCACCTTTACATCTCCAGCCCGCTGTTCCTGGGAAAAGCCACCTGCCAATCATCCTTGGAGCAGCAGCCATTCTCAGGATCTCCTACATCACAGATCACCTAATAAACACAGGACCTGTCGACGACTGGAGAAAAGGAGAAACGCTGAAGCACACTGGGCATTTTGGAAGCATTTCATCATAATAAATTACCTTTGCCTTTACAGTTTCTGTGTACAGTTTCATTATAGTAAATTGCACTTAGTTGTGATTACTCAGTTACAAAGACAATGGGTCACTCTATAATGGGTGATGGTATGCTTTTAGCTGTGCTTCCACAGGTTGTATCTGCCTTAGTAAATGACTAAATGTCTTTTTCACAAGTGATTTTGATTATGTTTGTAGAATTAAATTAAAGGTAAACCTGTACATTGGTTAAAATAACATCTGACTGCTACAATAATACATCATACAGCGTCTTTTGTACTAATGTGCTACCTTGGGACATTCAGGTTGTATAATGAACAATTTTAATAAGAATTGTGTTAAGTAATTAACTTTCAAAATCTATCAATACCATGCAAAAGTGTAAAGTCAAATTCATGAGATACTTATTACAATAAACGGAAGTAGTCTGTACCCATTTAAAGAGGCTTTACATCGTACAGCTTCTTATACTGGTCTGGTTGGTGGGTATAAAGGATCAATTAGAAATCTTCCTCCTCCAAATGTATCATTTCATGAGTTTTGGTAGAGTGGGGGTAGCAGGATAATAATAGGATTTACTGGTTATTTTTGATACGGTAAAATCGCAAGACTCAGAAAAATAAAAATTTGTGTATGGTCAGAATTATCAGTGGTAGGAGATTTTGTCCCTACTACCATCTGGGAAAAAAACATTCTGGTGCTTATCTGTGAAGAAGCAATTTCAGGAGATATAAATCCTTGCAAAAAGTAGTCTCCCACTCTATAAATAGGGTGCAATTTGTTTTTTCACGCAGTGGAAAAGGAAATGTTTTTTTAATGTTGATGACGACTGTAACTGGTCAAAAGGTGGCGCCAAAGATCCCCAGTAATGCATCGCCCATTAATGTACAGATATCCCCCTGCCTCACCATGCATGACTCCTCCAATGGTGCTGCTGTTTAACAGTACATTCATCCTAACCATACAATTTGATATCTGGTATCGTCCTGTCAGTTTTAACCCATTTCTAAGTCCCGTATGGTTTAGGTAGCTTTTTTTCCAAAATGATGACCATGAAATTCAGCACATATAACAAATATTGAACTATAGGCATTAATTGAAATGCTCTCTCTCACAGACACACACATATTAGATGTCTATGTCTTTGAAATTGTTTAATACGAATTAATCTGTTTTATAATGTTCACACAAAAAAAGCTTTTGTGTTCACATTTTACAACCCCAAATCAGAAAAAGTTGGGATGGTATGTAAAATGAAAATCAAACTGAAAACAGCACTTTGTTAAATTATCTTTGACCTGTATTACATTGAAAACAATACAACAGCACTGAATTTCATTGTTCTTTTTCAAACACGTATTCCAATTTTGGTTCTTAGAACACATTTCAAAAAAAGTTGGGACAGTAAAGCATTTAGTACTTTGTAATGTCGCCATTCCTTTTCACAACACTTAAAAGACATTTAGGGACTGAAGACACCAAGTGATGTAGTGTTTCAGGTGTAATTTTGTCCCATTCTTCCTGCAAACAAGTCTTAAAGCGGACAACAGTACGGGGTCTTCGTTGTCACATATTGCGCTTCAAAATGAACCACACATTCTCTATTGGAGACAGGTCGGGACTGCAGGCAGTCAAGTACCCATACCCTCTTCCTCCACAGCCAGGACTTTGTAATGTGTGCAGAATGTGGTTTCGCATTGTTTGTTGAAAAATGCATGGGCTTCCCTGGAAAAAATGTCTTCTTGAAGGTAACATATTGTGCTCCAAAATCTCTATGTACTTTTCAGCATTAATGGTGCCATCACAGAACTGCAAGTTACCTTTGCCAAGGGCACTGACACAACCCCATACCATGACAGACCCTGGCTTTTGGACTTATTGCTGGTAACAGTCTGGGTGATCCTTTTCTTCTTTGGTCTGGAGCACACGGCATCCATTTCTCACAAAAAATACCTGAAATACTGATTCATCTGACCACAGTACACGTTTTCACTGTGTGATGGTCCAACTCAGATGCGTTCTGAGCCCAGAGAAGCCGACGGCGCTTCTGGACACTGTTAAGATGGGGCTTGCTTTTGGCACAGTACAGTTTTAACTGGCATTTGTGGATGTAACTACGTATTGTGGTACTTGACAAAGGTTTGCCAAAGTAGTCATATGTGGTCATATCGCTTATAGATGAATGACGATTCTTGATGCAGTGGGATGCTGAGGGATCGGAGATCACGGTAGTTCAACTTAGGCTTGCTTCCTTGTCCTTTACGCACTGAAATTGCTTCAGATTCCTTCAATCTTTTAATTATGGTATGCACTGATGAAGGTGAAATATCCAAATCTCTTCCTGTCGTTCTTTGAGGAACATTGTTTTTAAACATTTCAATAATTTTCTCACGTATTTGTGCTGCTTTTGTACCAAATCATAATTACAATCACCTGTTGACATCACTTGTTTCAAATCACATCATTATTTAACCAATTTACCTCACTACTGGCCCTAAATCGCTCCTGTCCCAACTTTTTTGGAAATGTGTTGCAAGAACCAAAATTGGAATACGTGTTTATTTTGAGGAATACAATGAAATTCATGAGGAACACATTAAATAATGTGATGGGGGTAACACAATAAATTCAAGATTTTTATTTGTCGTACAAATGTAGTGGTACACTGGCAGCGAAATGAAATTGTCGTTACTCCAGTCGGTGTAATAAACACACTAGTAAAAGGACATCAAAATTAAACAACGTGAATTAACTGAAACTACAGAAAGATAATAAGAAAATATAACAATAAAAGGTATATAAAAAGTAAAGATGAAAATGTATAAAAAATATGTAGAAATGTTTAAAGTACAGATTGTAGTTATAGCATATTTTAGCTTTTAATCTGTGATGTTAATGATCCTACTGGCCGGGGGTAGAAGCTTCTCCTCGGCCTCTCAGTCCCGGCCATAAGGCCCCGGGGACTTATGCAGGGCGGCAGTTCTGTCCTGGTGATTCTCTGGGCGCATCGTATCACCCTCAGCGGGACTCGGCGGCCCTCAGAGCTGGAGCTGCCGTACCGAGCAGTTATGCTCCCGGAGAGCACAGATCCCACATTGCCGCTGTAGAAGGTTTTTTGTGGCACAGACGAGAGTCTGTATTTCCACAGCTGCCTCACATGATACACTCACTGTCAGGCTTTCAGCACTAAAGTTACAGATTACTGGGTGGCCGAGAGGTCTGTGAAATTTGGAGGGTCAGTAGCTTGCCTGGGAAGCCTTAGCATTCAGCGAAAACTGAACAGAGAGCCCTGTAGCAGGGTTGTCTAATTTGTTTAGCTGGCTGGCATAAGATTTTCAGTTTGAAACAAGTATGCACACAGATTTACATGTACGTAACAGTTTTATTACCTTGTAAATAGTTTGCAGGGTTTTCAAAGTACCCCAGTGCATTTGATATAGCGAATTTTAGGTTTATAATGAAATAATATAGATTTGCCCTAAGATTTAATAAGATTTCTTGCGTGAGCGTGAGAGTCTGAAGGTGTGAGTGTCACACCAGATGGGTGAGAGCTGGCAACCCTGGCTCTGTTCAGTAGCCTCAGAAATTCTTTCGAACTTTCCAAACACAGCTGATGGAAATCAATGGACGCAAAGGTTCTCAGTGACCATTTTAGCTTGTTTTTAGACTAAAGGCCTATGATGGATCTTTGGAATGTTGCGGAGATACGAATGCTGAGGACAGCATACTTTGTGCTGTGAGTGTTATGTTAACCATGTAAACAAAGAGGAAGTACACAGTCCAACCAGGTACTATATTGAAATGCTAACAAGTTTTTAAATATTTTTATTCAAGTGACTTTAAGTCTGGATAATTTTTTTAATGGTTGGAAACATGTGTATTACTGTAAATTAAATAATTAAACTTCTGAAATGGCCGCTCAGTGCAGGAGGAGGCTGCAAACCTGAAGAGGCACACAACCGTATGGGTGGGGCAGGGGATCAATGGTGTGAGGTAGAGGACCAGGGCAGTGGGATTGCAGTGGCACAAGGGCAACCGTGTGGTCATCATGGGCTCCTCCAATGGCAGCTTCAGGTAAGTCGCTCTGATAAACCCCGTTAGACTCCAGTGAAGTGAGTGAGGCTGCAGCGCTACACTGGAGGGGACACATGTGGGCTCAGGGGCCCACGTGACTGTAGCAGAGGAAGGGATCTCTAGCTGATGTGGAGGTACAGGCCCAGTGGCAGTAAGGGGTGGGCAGTCAGCTGCAGAGGCTGCGGGGCCAGCGGCCCCACTGTACACATGGACCGCAGGGAATCTCAGCATGTTGTGCCCAAAGTCCAGCACACATGCCGTGCTCCGGGGGAAATTCAGGCCCAGGATGGAGGGATCGAGCATGTCAGCCATCCACATAGTTACTATTCACAACTAAACCCCCCATGTCAAAAGGGAACAACCCCGTCCCTCTTAAAGGGGCCAGGTCACCAGTCATTGTTCTCACCTGCACCAATGTCAGTTCTTGACAGTGTCTGGTCTCACCAGGGTTGCAGTGGAACCTGTATGGACTAGGGCAGTACATGCGACTCACATCACTATGGTGGGTATGTGACAGAAGTTGCCTCTGTGAGTCCAATCCGTAGTCACAACCTCTGCAGCAGGTGGCAGCAGGGCCACCTCCCCGGTGTCACCAAGGAAGTTCCGGAAATTAACCTTGTTGGCCCACATCTTCCCGGCTATGCGTGCCCTTGGCGGAACCCTGGGTGGCGGTGAACTTGGGACACTGTCTGAAGATTGAGGGGTGGGGGGGGGTGCTGCTGCCTGTCAGCCTACAGGCAGTCTGCATCCAGGAAGTAAACCTGAGGGCCTGGGTCCTCCAAGCCCTTTGGCGTTTACAGCTTGGTTGATTTCTCCCGCCTCGTTCCCCGCCACCTCGCTGCCCACAATTTCTCTCTCCAAAGCCAGTTCCAGGGCCTCGTCTAGGGACGCAGAGGGGTTGACTGTGTCTGAATGTGAGCTATCTGGGGTTAAGTGTCTAGATAAACTGATCCCTGGCCAGTTCACTCTGTACTGATAGAGCCATGTGAGCACAGACACGCCTACACAACCCCTTGATATCATTAAGCAGGATGCAGAGAGACTCATTTGACTCAATCCCTGCACCTATTGTTTAACTGAGAGGGCAGAAGTCCTCACACTGCCCACAGCGATTCTGCAGGGTACTGACCAGTGTCTCATCCAGGGGCTCAAGCAACCAGCAGTGTACACCTCAGAAAAGCATGTGTGACAACCCTGAGGACCTGCTTGCATACCACAATGGTATCCCATCTCCCCTTGCTCTTTGAAGGGGTACAACCCATCCAGTATAGTTATCACTGGGCTATCACAATGTCATCACAATACTAAAGACTGAAACAAAGCCGTGAGGTCAGACCCTCTGTATACAGCACACAGTCTCACCCTCACATCCTGTATGACCACATTTCTGCTGTTCACATGGCAATTCTCCAGCTTCCTTTGCCCTACAATGGACTGACGACCTGTTGAAGGTCTACCTCACTTTACACTTTGCCCATGTCTTGTGTGTATACCCTGTCCGATCCTAACGTGTATTTAGTGTGTGTAAATCTCTCACTGCATCTGCATTTCGCAGTTCAGCTTCTGACAACATTGTGTTTCCCATCTGTGTATTTGGGTTCGGTGCTTGTTGGGTGCCTGTCGTGGTCCTTCTATTTACAATTGTACGCAGGGCATGCTGGGATATGCGCCCCGCCGGTGTTACACTAGTATAAAAAAGGAATCTGGTCGAGTTTGTTCATTGACCAAATTTTGTTTTTGCGAACCAAATTGTTTGTAGGCCAAAGCATTTGTGAATTGCAAGCACTACTGTACTAATGATAAATTGGTATGAAAAAATGGAGACAATTTCTGAGACACCAGAGCAATCCGTGTACTGTAATATTTATCTTATCAATAACACAGTAAAAATACACATTAGCGCCAATTCATCTTCTTTATTCATCATGAATATTTTAATTCATTAATGCAGGAGTCTGTGATAAATCGCTATCAGCATTTGGTTTATAATGGCCAATTAATGATAACTAAAAAGAAACAGAGAGACTAAAGACACAACTTTCAACCATGATATGAGTGCTGTTGCTGCATAATTTGTCCACCAGGGGTCACAGCGCAACCCCCATCTCGGCAAGATGGATGACTTGAAATATGTTTCTATATCAAGTTGAATTATTTTTATTTCTATAGCATATTTAAAAACAATCTATGTTGTGCCAAAGTGCTGTAGGTCAAAATAATATAAATATATAGTAAAAGTAGAGACATTGGCCAATGTTACACAATGTTACACAAAAAATAATCAGAATCAGACTGTGGTTTATTGCCAAGTAGGTTGACCCTACAAGGAATTCTTTTTGGTATAATGGTGCTCCATGGAAAAACAAGACTAAGCAACAACCAAGTTCAAAAAACAGTGCAAAAGTTATACAATAATCTAGTAATAAATATAAAATCACTATAAATGTTAAATACATGATGTGCAAAGCAGAATAGTCAGATTAAATAGATAAATAAAATGTGTTCCTGTGTGTGCAGGGTCAGTACAGAGATGCATCTAATAAGAAGCGGTGTAAGGCTGAATTAGCTCCGAGACGGACTGGGGACCTATGCCATGTATCGCCTTAGAAAGAAATAAGAAATCTTTAAACTGTATTCTCAGAAATTCTCAAAACTTAACAGGTAGCCAATGCAATGTAGCCAACACAGGGGAAATTTGGTGTCTAATTTTTGTTGAGAGCCTGGTAGCACCGTTTTGAACAAGGAGTAGTCAGAATAAAGATGCTTCTGGTAAACCTGGGTACAGAGAACGGCAGTAACCCAATCAGGATAAAAGCAGGAGTAACTCTCCAGGTCTTTGGCTGAAAGGTGTGGTTTAAGCCAGGCTATTGAACTCAGCTGACAGAAACACCCCTTCACAACAGCATTTATTTGTTTATCAAACTCAGTGATGAATCAAAGATGACACCAAGATTTTTATTATGTGACTGGAGGTTTTCTGAATGAGGCCCTAATTGTTCTCTGAGATCATGAACAGTGACCAAAACTCATTACCTCTGTCTTGTTTTCATTAATCTGGACGAAAGTCATTGCTGTCCTGTTCTTAATATCCTCCAGACAGTTAGAAAGGGCCACCAGAGAGCAGCAGTCACCAGGTTTTAATGGCAGATATGGCTGCGTATCACCAGCATAGCAATGATATTTTACATAATAACGTTCACAAATAGAGCGCAAAGGAAGCATGTATAGAGGGAATATGAGAGGGCCTGTATCACAGGACTGGATATGTTTACAAGTAAGGCCATAGTACTTAAGGGGTGTGGCCATCCCACACAGTGACAAGCCCATTCATTCACCTCATCTAGGCCTTTTACTAGGGATTTAAGGTCCTGGTTTTCCTCTCAGACCCTAGAACACACTGCCAGGCTCAGATTCCCGATCCCACATCCTGCTGAAGCCCTTCCCAAGATCAGACACTAGTTTTGTTTTCCTTGTTCTTATAGTAAAATGATGGTCTTTGACTTTTATACATCATCACTGTTCTGTTAATTACACATGACCTAATCTAAGTATTACACAAACCAAGCATAATTACTTAGAGATGTCATAAGATGGAAAATCCTTATTCAGTTAATTATTTTCCCCACAGGTGCTGACAGTGTGTCTACAGTGAAATGGGCCTGTGTACAGAGAGGATGATCTGTAACAATCCCATGTTCCTATGGTGACAGATATAAAACTCATGTGAAATACTGGTGCAGAGGGTATAATGTGAGGTCATGTACTCCCATAGTACACACTGACTCTCCACAGGAGGGTAAAGTGTGAGTCAGAGATGATCCTGACCAGCGAGTCTTCACTGTGACCATCAACAATCTGACAGCTGAGGACTCCGATCGGTACTGGTGTGGTGTGAAGATCAGTGGAGCCTTTCTGATCAGGTTAATCTGTCAGTCACTGATGGTAAGATGTCTGTACTGCAGACTGTAGCCAATGAGATGCACAGTATGTAACATGTCACTGAGTCAAAAAGGAAGGACCTTAACACAAACACTGATGAAAAAAATGTTTTAATATTTTAAAAATCTGCATTTTAATTTAATTCAATATGATAAACGAGACTTGGAAGAAGTAACAGTGTCAGCTAAATCGGGCGACTTCATGAGGTTAAATATGATAAGCAATATGTTAAAAAATGTCAGTTTATTGGCCAAACATTTACATACAGTATGTATGTTGTAATGGGCTGATATTCATAAACATTTCATTGCTGTGGAAATCGTTGAGTGTTTTACCTGTGTGTTGAAGTCCTCCAGGGCTGTCAGTGGACAAACAGGAGGTGACGGGTGTGGATGGAGACAGTGTCAGTGTTACTATGGAAACAACAAAAGACAAAGGATGTGGTGTAAGATTGGGGGCTCCTGTGCATCAGAGAGATCAGTGAGTTTGCATGGGAGGCCTGTCCTGATCAGGGATGACACAGAAAATAAAACCTTCATTGTGACAATGAGTGGGCTGGAGAGGAAGGACACTGGCTGGTATTGGTGGCTGGTTGTGGAATCCTGCAGATTCCAGTTCATATTACTGTTAAACATAAGTAATTGATATAAATCTGCCTGTGAATTATTTATGCTTGAATATAAATAGATACATACTAATCAACCCAGCAGTTTCACTCACGAAGGGGTTTGTGCTTCTTTGTGGGGATAATCCCCTATTTATCAGCTGTTGTGAAACAGAGTTATTTATTGGGATTATTGTTTCAATGATAGTGGCACGGTGGTCCAGTAGGCGGCGCTGTTGCTTCACGCCTCCATGTTTAGGGGTTTGAATCTGGCTTCTGCTCTGTCTGTGTGGAGTCTGCATGTTCTCCACATGCTGTGTGGGTTTCCTCCAACAATCCAAAAACGCACAGTCAGGCTAATTGGTGTCTTTAATATTGAATGTGTGTCTTCTAGTTTATGATCAGTCTGTAATATGACAAAAATCACAGCATTTTCCACAGACATACAGCCAGTCACTTGTTATGTATACAAATCCAGACAAATCCATGTAGCTTGCAACATAATTCAGGCATTTTTTCATCTTTGTGAGGATGAATTGTTACTAATGGTGTGCAGACTGACTAACATGTCTGTAGGTGGTTTTTCATTGCAGCGTAGACCAGTGTTACAATTGTACTCTGTAATATCTGTTCCAGTGCTGCATCCATCCATTGTCTGAAACTGCTTGTCTAATTCAGGGTCCCTATGGGCGCAAGGCAGGGAACGTCCCATGACAGGGTGCCAACCAATTGCAGGACACGCTCACACTCCATTCCCTCGCACAAGCACACCTACCGGCAATTTGACAACTCCAATTAGCCTCAGCATGTTTTTGGACTGTGGGGGGAAATCAGAGTCCCTGGAAGGAACCCCACAATGACACAGGGGGAGCATGCAAACTCCATACACACGGAACTCCAGCGAAGACTTGAGTACACGTGCCAGAGGAGTGAGGCGACAGTGCAAACCCTGCTTTTTATTAACTATCCTTTCTCCTGTTTCCACTGCTCTCCTTTTCTCTGCACATGATGAAGAAGGAGGGGATAATGAAAAACGGAGGTAAGCATTCAGCAGCATTTACAGTAGTGTGGGGGTCCAGCTAGCAGCATTTACCTGATCACACAGTAATGGGAAACTGTCATTTTAATTTTAAGAGAAAAAAATATTTTTTATTTGATTTTCTTAATAATAAACTTGAGATCCCATCCCATCCAGGGTGAGCCCTTGCCTTCTGCCCTGTGCTGCTGGGGAATGACTGCAGGCCTGTTTTTACAAAATAGTGTAACATGTTGTGTGATAATCTCTAGCTATTTTCATGCTCTTTGTTAATGTCTCCTGTTCCTCACATGTGTCCTGTGTAATAGTACCGATGTGGCTGTACCGTGTTTCTATAAAGCATGTAAGACTTTACTGTTCACATCCACCCTCTTATTCAGCTCTTTGGTCCAGCTGGCTCTGTATGTAGGACTGAGCTGATCGGTGCTGCTGTCGATTATCAAGGTGGTTTTACTTCAGTCAGAACAGATTCACTGTTTTGTTCTTCAGGTTTAAATGTGATATGTGTGACTGACAGACACACTGGTGTATTATATGTCTCACAGGTGGGAGCAGGTTCTGGATGCTGTACTGAAAGCTGGGACTGGTGTGTTTTACCTGATTTGCACCATCATCACCATTCAGCTGCACTGGACCTCCTGTAGAAAGCGGGAACCAATCAGAGAGAAGCAGAGGGTCTCCCTGGATCAGAGGAAGCTGGCAGAGGAGATGACCTTCGTGGAGCAGAATGAGTCAGACGAGCTGTAAAATAAACGGTTATGCTAACTGCAGTGAAGCCTCTCTCACTCGGCCCTGCTCAGTCTGTACAGTCATAGCATGAGAGTCAGTTAAACACAGAGGGGATGATTATCTGCTGGCAACCTGTACAACCACGTATTGGCCACTTATTCACAAGTGCTTTGCTGCCACCTGCTGGTTAATGTTTAATAATCGTTATCTTGTGAAGGTAAGACTGGTTTTTATTAAATTGTCTCTTGATTCTGAAAAAATATGGTACTATGCAAAAGTCTTGGGCCATCAAAGAAAACGTTTAATGCTATTTAATTGGGTTGTGTATATTTGCTCAGAACAAAAACACAATTATCATAAAAATATATGCAAATTAAAAGTGACACAATAAAAACTAACAAGAATTTCTTCTTTTCTCCATAAAGTTACTGATGCCTTGTTGGATCGCTAGATGAACCACGCTTTGGATCCTAAACCTCTCCTCAGGGGCACCCCAGCCATTCCATGTATTTGTTAAATTCTGCCACCAGCTCACTTAATTAATTAATTTAATTAAACAAATGTGTCATGCCCGGCTCGTCCGCTCCTCCTGTGTGCCACGCCCCCTGATTACCCACGTGTTTTCTCCCGATTGTACCCAGCTGTATCTAGTTAATTTGCTCAGTCCTGTGTATTTCAGTCCGTGTCTTACCCGAGTCCTTTGTCCGTCATTGATGTCAGTTGATGTTCGTGCCCTCGTCCCTGAGATTAAACCCCTCGTTTGCCCTGATTCTCGGCTGTCTGCCTGCTTCTTACCCGCCTGCCCGCGATCGCTGCCGTCTCCCGTGACAAAATGTTAATGATGCATTGATTAGCCATAGGAGTTGTGTTATAAAAAGATATAGGTCTATTGGATGGTTGGTGCAAATGTTTTACTAACTTTAGAAGAGATTTTGAAATGACTGGGCTGCCACACTTTGACGGACAAAATATTATAATTCTAGACCAAGATGAAGATCATTTGAACATCATTTTCTTCGACAGCCCAAGACTTTTGTACAGTTTTGTATGTGTCTTTTATACTGGTCATAATTTGTTTAAATACATGATTAATAAATTGATACTTTACAAAACATTTCATATTTTTCTGAAATTGGTAATTATTAAAAATGAATTTCACAAACTTAAATGGTTTGGCTGCGATGGGCTGGCCCCCCATCCAGGGTTGTTCCCGTGCCCATTGCTTCCGGGATAGGCTCCGGACCCCCCACGACCCAGTAGGATAAGCGGTTTGGAAAATGGATGGATGGATGGATGGTAATTATTAAAAATGAATTTCACAAACTTAAATGGTTTGGCTGCGATGGGCTGGCCCCCCATCCAGGTTTGTTCCCGTGCCCATTGCTTCCGGGATAGGCTCCGGACCCCCCACGACCCAGTAGGATAAGCGGTTTGGAAAATGGATGGATGGATGGAGGGATAAATGGTTTGGAGTTTTTAGGTCACCCCTCCTCGTCAGAGCCCACCAATCAGGGACTCTTTAAAAGAGTGATGTAATCGGGAACGCCCACTTTTCAATCTGCAGTACAAATACACCAGCTTGTCTCTGCTAACAACAGCCTGTGAATGTCAGTTAAGGAGGAAACAGTACCACATACATATTGGCCAACATCAAATGAAAATGTAACACACGAAAACAGGACTGCCCACTTATCACTCTGCGTAAAATCACACCAGCTTGTCTGAGCTGACAGCAGCCTCACATATCAGCTAAGGAGGAAGACGGCATATCAAAAGTAAAAAGAAAGACACCATCAAATGAAAATATCCCTGTGTGATCTATTGGTTTCTGCTTTCACTCCCATTAAATGACAGTAAGTCTAGTTGGTGTCCGTGGTACTGAAAACCTGGATCAGTAAATTCCAAATGAAACTTCTTTACCTGATTTAACTGTAACTCACTTATTTTGTTGGCAATGATGCTTTGTTGAGTCTAGAAAGGCGCAAAGTGGGTTTCAGATAAATTAAATGAAGTAGTTTTGCTTAAAAACCAAAAAGCTTTGAACAATCAGTTCAGCTTTGGACTGTAGTGCTTCACAAAAGTAAAATCCATCCAGTTAAATCTCTTTATCCCCAAGTCAAGAAGATATCAAATGCAGAAGCACATTGTGGGAGATACAAGGTGCAGACACATTAAAAGCACTTTTTTTGTGTGAACATTATAAAACAGATTGATACACATTAAGCAGTTTGTAACTTTACATCCAGACCTACATCAGTCAGAAAAAGCAGGCGATGACCATCCCATCCAGCAGCTTCATCTCTGATTGTACAGAATCCCATGTCAGCGTAACTTCTGAAGTCATGACTAAACTAATTTCCAGCTCTGCCTTCAGTTTCATCTGTTAAATTAAATTAGGAACTAAACTAAACTAGGAGGGAAATATAGTCAAGCTACTTAAGTAGCCGAATTTTGTGTATCCACTAGAGGGCAGCCACACATAGATTCCCTTATGAATGGTTCTGATGCTTCCGGAAAGCACTGCACAAAGACCCAGGTATGCCAGTGAGGAACGGATAAAGAGCAGACGGATCCAAATACTAGCTGTAATATATAGTATTTTCAATGAATTTAAACAAATTAATATAACAGTGTCAGAGTGTCAGATCCATGTGACTTTTTATGATTGAAGAACTTTGAAAGCCTGAATATAACTGAGGAGGCCCACGGACCCCATTATGTGTGAAACATCATTGTGGTGCTGAGAGAAACACAGGACTGCTGATAAGACCCAGATGAAGTGAATTACCTGACTTTGCCCCCACCCATCCCCCCCCCCCCCCAGGATACCCCCACCCCTGTCATACAGACACCTTCCTAACGGACCTCATGATTTGTGCTGATCCACACATATGAAAAGGACCTACTGCAGTGACATTTTAAAACTGTATAAAACATAATAAAGACTGAAATAAAGGCCTGAGGTCAGACCCTCTGTATGTAGCACACAGTGTTTCTGCAGAGTCTCACACTCACATCCTGTATGACGACTTTTCTGCTTTTCAGAATAAGTCTGATTTCACTGCTCTTTGCTCATTTGCAATATGAGGAAGTAACAGTTTAGAAAAGAACTAGACTTATTTGATTAATTTGTTTGTAGTTTAAATTCTGTGAGCATGAATGATTCACTGTGAAGACCAGCTATCAATAATTTTGCTATGAAATCATGTTTCTAAAATGATAAGATTCTAGATGAAATCAAAATATTTATTCCTGGTAAGAGCAGGACAACAGCAGCATCAAACTGTTTTCCTTTTTACAGACAAGAAATAGACAGGAAATGCATCAGTGCACAAACAGTTTATGAAAATCAAAGATAGATGGATGATTTTTAAACATTTAAAACCCACAAAAAGGGAGGCAGTGAGGTTAAGGAGAGTCAGGAAGTCAGTGTCAGTCTCCACAGATCTGAGGTCAGCGATACACACATAAGGCTCCTCTGATGCTCCTTTTCATCCTCTTCTTCACTGATGGGCCTCCAGGTGAGGATCACTTACTCTGGGACTCCACCATTCAGCGTAGTTAAGATGAAGATACATTTTGCACAATATACTTACTACATCTGTTTGTTTATATTCATATTGTTCCATGAAGTTTGATCACTTCCCGATTATAGTCTGTGGTGGTAGCATGTTGACTGACTGATTTTAGAATTGACTGCAGTCTTCTTTGTGTCCACTATGTGGCAGCAGTATAAAGGAAATATCTTATTCTGTCACAGCTGCTGGTGTGTGTAAAAATTCACATACTCTGATAACAAGTAATTCTGCCTCCAACTGTTTGTCAGGGACCTGGGCAGGAATGAATTACATGCCGACTGTACATACAACAGAGATAGGCTCCTGGGAGAACTTTGCCAGAAGTTGAAACACGACTTTAAGAATGACACTGATACAGAGTACTCAGCTGTTTGGTTGAAACTAAATCTTGGTCTGGATTTTTACATTCTGGACCTGAACTACCCACTGCTGCACTGACCCCCACCTTCTTCTTTTTTTTCCCTTTGTCCTGTCCGGCAGCTTTAGCAGAATCATGGTCTGAATGCACTGCTGTGACAAACATGTTTGCTTTACCATGAGGGGTTCTATAAACTCTGTATAGGCCTCTCATGTTGATCGATTTCATTTTTTAAATTTAAAAAAATTATTTATTTCATTTTTAGGCGGCATGGTGATGCAGTGGGTGAGCTGGCCGAAGAGGATGGACAGATTAGGAGGGAAAAAAAGAAGGAAAAAGAAGAAAGGAGCAAGTGAGATGAAATGAAAGTTTTTAGCGGGTGTCTCTAACTTTGCTCTGCCATTGCATGCACACCACTTCCAGGGCCAGCCTTGCTCTCACGCTGATATACTGTCAGATTATGCACATCTTATATGTTGTTTTAACCCTTAGCGTATTAGTAAAGGCTGTTTTGTACTTACTTGATGTGATGGTCCACTTTACTGTGGCCTTGAGCCACATTAGAAATTTATTTCTGATATATTTAACTTAATCCTCATTTTTCTTTTGCCCATGAGCACGAAACAGCTAAATAATTAGCATGATGCAGAAGTTATTCTCAGACAGGCACTTAATCTAAAAAGCAGAAATGTCATCATACACGATGTGAGGGTGAGACTGCAGACACACTGTGTGCTGCATACAGAGGGTCTGACCTCAGGCCTTTGTGTCAGTTGTTATTATGTTTGATTTGTGATTCTCACCTGGAGGCCTGTAAGGGAGAGGATTCCCTTACTATTTTATTGTAATTGATAGTATGTTAGTGATACACTCTTTCTTTATTTTAATAAATAGTATTTTATTTAGCATTGTACTTTACCCAGGGATTTGCATAGGAGAACAGTGGCATACAGGGGTTTGCTGGTTGATTGGATCTTGAAGTCAGTTGGTGGCCTTGGTTCAGATCCTGCGCAGTGCCTCCTCATCAAGGAAGGTGGTGGGGTCTGTGAAAAGGAATGGTGATTGAGGGAGAATAAGGTCACCAGTAAGAACAATTGATGCAAAGAACTGATTGTAAGATGTGGTTACTCACCTTTCTTCTTGTGTTTCTCCAAGGTGTTTGGGCAAATATGTCCCCTGGGTCCAGACACCATTTAAAGGTTCCAGGAGAGACCAGGGCTTAAGGGAGAGTGGGGAATCTGTTGTGCTGGGGATTTTGGGTTTTATAATATGGGGTTTGTGTAAGATTAAAGAGGGAGATATGTATTAATATGAATGTTAAATGTAGTTAAGTATATATGTAGGTTGATGTGTTGTGTATTATGGTGGAAGGGGGGAATTTAAGAAACTACCTGTGAGTGGAAGAATGGTTTGGTCGGTGACAGCTGGAAGTATTTAAGGCTGCCAGTTGTCAGAGGGTTTTCTCTGTTCTTCTGTTGTGTTGTAAAGATGCTAGATGTGAAGTTCTTGTAGGAAGAGCTGCATGGAAAATAAAGATGTGTTGTTCCACTGCATTTGGGGAAGTCTTCTCACTGTAAATCCAGCCGCTGCAGGTCTCCATATGACAAGTGGTGTCAGAAGTGTGTCGTCCATGCCACAGTGAGAGGATGATGACAAGAGGTGGAAGAAAGCCAGGTCAAGAGGAGCAGCCTGATGAAGGAGTTGGAGCTTCATCTGAGCTAGAGGCCATAGCAGCAGCAAGCTCTGAAGACAAATGGGAGGAGCTGACGGGGATGGTGAAATCCCTGGTTAGGTCTCAAGCAGCCAGAGACCAGAGGTGGGAGAAAGATTGGTCACGTCAGGAGCAAAGGTGGAAAAGTATACAGCACCAATTTCAGCAAATACAGCTACAAGTTAATGCGGTAATTGATAAGCCGGAGCCATCAGAGGTGCCAGTACCCTGTACAACGTCTGAAGAGCAGGAACAGGCAGTTAATAGTGAAGAAGTGCAAGTGGCCCATGGGTCTAGGTCTTCAATTAAACCTAAACTGTTCCCTCTGTCACCAGAAGAGGATATTGAACATTTTCTGACCACGTTTGAAAGGATGGCAAACGTGTGTCGATGGCCCAGAGATGAGTGGGCTATTCGTTTGGTCCCTTTGTTGACAGGTAAAGCTCGTACAGCTTACATTCTTATGGACTTAATTGATTCTGAGGACTATGATAAAGTGAAGGAAGCAATCTTGGCAAAATATGAGATCACTGCGGACACCTATAGACGCCGCTTCAGATCCCTGAAAGTTGAAGCAGGTGAGACGCCACGTGAACTGTATGTAAGGTTGAAAGACTTGTTTGTAAGATGGATTAAACCTGAAAAATTGACTGTAGAAGAAATATCTGAGCAGATAATTCTGGAGCAGTTTTTGAGAATGGTTAATCCAGAGCTGGAGATCTGGATACGTGAGCGTGACCCGAGGACGGCAAAGGAAGCAGCCAGCCTCGCGGAGGTTTTCACTGCAGCTAGAAAGGGAAGCAGGAGCATCCATTTCAGCCGGGAGACCCACTATGCCCAATCAAGTAAGTCCATTGGGGGTGAACAGGGGTCTGGTCAAATGCAGGCTAGGGATTTTTCTAGCTCTAGGCAGTTTCCTTCCAATAGACCTTATAATGTGAAGAAATCCTTTAAATCTTCAGTTCAGGATATTGAATGTTATCATTGTCATAATTTTGGTCATACACAACAATTTTGTCCGGCCCTTAAGTCAAAACCATCTCTTTTGTGTGCAGTTCCAAGGCCAGCTGTAGAGCCGGTAGGAAAGGAAGCTTGTACTGTCCCTGTGTTAATTAATGGGCGAAAAGAAGAAGCATTGCTTGACTCTGGCTGTTTTCAAACGTTAGTACATTCTAGCATAATTTCAGGAGAAAAGTTAAGTGGGGGGGGGACTACGATAAGGTGTGTGCATGGAGATGAATATAGGTATCCCACTGCGGAGGTTTACCTGACGGTGGGAGGGCAGACCTACTTGTTAGTGGTAGCTGTGGTTCCCAGTTTGCCATATTCAGTAATACTTGGTAATGACATTCCCACTCTTTTTGATCTGATATATCAGTCAGATTATGGCCCTCAGGGGAGTAGTGAGAAAGATATTCAAGGCTCAGGTGATGAAGCTGGAGGTTTACTTCCTCTAGATGGGACAGTTGATTCACGGAAATCCTGTCATGTAGTTACAAGAGCACAAAGGGCAAAGGAAATGATGCGAGAGCTACCTTTTTTTGAGGACTCTCTGGAGATGGAGCCAGGAAAGATTAGGAAGTCGAGGGCTCAGAAGAGAAGGGCTCAGCCCCCAACAAAGTACGGTGGACAGAAGAATGTGAGCAAGCATTTAGAGATCTCAAGGAAGCAGTTTGCACATATCCAGTCCTACACAGTCCAGACTTCAATAGGCCATTCATCTTGCAAACGGATGCTTCAGGAGTGGGCCTTGGAGCAGTTCTTCAGCAAGAGGTGGATGGTGAAAGAAGGCCTGTGGTGTTTCTGAGTCGGAAACTACTGGACAGGGAGACGAGGTATTCGACGGTGGAGAAAGAGTGTTTGGCCATGAAATGGGCTGTTGAGGCCTTGAGGTATTATCTTCTGGGACGTCATTTCACCCTAGAGACGGATCATCGCGCTCTCCAGTGGTTGAACCGCATGAGGGATGCAAATGTTCGCATTGCAGGATGGTACCTGGCTTTGCAGCCTTATGACTTTACGGTCCAGTATAGGCCAGGGAAGTCAAATGTGGTTGCTGATTGTTTATCTAGGATGACAGAGGACTGAGGTGCTCGCGCTTAAGAGAGGGGGGAGGAAATGTAAGGGAGAGGATTCCCTTACTATTTTATTGTAATTGATAGTATGTTAGTGATACACTCTTTCTTTATTTTAATAAATAGTATTTTATTTAGCATTGTACTTTACCCAGGGATTTGCATAGGAGAACAGTGGCATACAGGGGTTTGCTGGTTGATTGGATCTTGAAGTCAGTTGGTGGCCTTGGTTCAGATCCTGCGCAGTGCCTCCTCATCAAGGAAGGTGGTGGGGTCTGTGAAAAGGAATGGTGATTGAGGGAGAATAAGGTCACCAGTAAGAACAATTGATGCAAAGAACTGATTGTAAGATGTGGTTACTCACCTTTCTTCTTGTGTTTCTCCAAGGTGTTTGGGCAAATATGTCCCCTGGGTCCAGACACCATTTAAAGGTTCCGGGAGAGACCAGGGCTTAAGGGAGAGTGGGGAATCTGTTGTGCTGGGGATTTTGGGTTTTATAATATGGGGTTTGTGTAAGATTAAAGAGGGAGATATGTATTAATATGAATGTTAAATGTAGTTAAGTATATATGTAGGTTGATGTGTTGTGTATTATGGTGGAAGGGGGGAATTTAAGAAACTACCTGTGAGTGGAAGAATGGTTTGGTCGGTGACAGCTGGAAGTATTTAAGGCTGCCAGTTGTCAGAGGGTTTTCTCTGTTCTTCTGTTGTGTTGTAAAGATGCTAGATGTGAAGTTCTTGTAGGAAGAGCTGCATGGAAAATAAAGATGTGTTGTTCCACTGCATTTGGGGAAGTCTTCTCACTGTAAATCCAGCCGCTGCAGGTCTCCATATGACAAGGCCCATCAGCGGATGAAGAGGAGCATCAGAGGAGCCTTATGTGTGTCTCACTGACCTCAGATCTGCGCAGACTGGCACTTACTTCCTGATTCTCCATAACTTTGCTGTTTCTCTGTCTTTATCTGTTACTCAGGAGTCCTGAAGTCCAATGAAAAATCCGCTTTCTCCTGTCTATTTGGCTGATACAAGTTCTGCTCACTTCTGCTTGGGTTGCATGGATCACCAGCCACTTGTCACCAACTAACAGACCACAGCCTACCTAACCAATGTCATAACTGGTGCACCTAGGTATAAAATCTCACTTGGAGTCTCACTGTCTCCAAAAAAGGTCACTGTCTGGAACCCCATGGAACCACATTTTTGATTCCTTAGACAAGAGCATCCTGAGCAGCTGCATCACGGTCTGAATTGGGAACTGCCTCGCCTCAGATCATAAGACCAGCGGATAGTGAGGATAGCTGAGAAGATTATTAGAGTCTCTCTCCCCTCCATCATGGACATTCACATCACACGCTCCATCCGCAAAGCCACCAACATTGTGGATGACCGCACCCACCCCTCACATAATCTTTTCACTCTGGCATCTGGAAAAGCATTTAGGCCTCCACAACCAGACTCAGAAACATGGCGCCTGACTACTGAACTCTCAGGGACTGATCTGATACCACACACAACACACACACACATACAGCTGTGTAATCATATCTTCGTGGGGACTCTCCATTCATTTCTATGGGGAAAACTGTAATCCCAACATGACAACTTTAACCCCTACCAACCCCTAACCTTAACCATATGTAACCAAACCAAATACAAGACTTTTGGCATTTTTAGTTTTTTGACTGTATTTACAGATCTTTGTGAGTACCTGAAAATGCCCCCCAAAACATCAAAATAACGGGGTTTTTGTCACATTGTGGGGGACATTTGGTCCCCACAATGTAATATACACCTACTCCACACACACACACACACAGATTAGGTATTTGAATCTTTGTGGGGATTCTCCATTCATTTGTATGGGCGTAACCCCAATCCTAACTATGGCAACCTTAAACATTGCAGTAGTTACCAAGCAGTAACAGTAAGCAACCAAACAAAATGCAAGACTTTTTGAATTATTCATTTGACTGCATTCACAGAATTTAATAAAATTCAGTATCTTACTTTCGGGACCGAAAACATGTCCCTACAAAGTCAAAATAACATGTTTTTATAGCACTATGTACATAACCACCCACCCAAACGCGCGCACACACACACAGAAACAGGCCTACCTACAGTATACCCTCCATAGATTCCTGAATGAAATATCTGTAAAGCAGTTATTATGGCATGGCGTTTGGTTTGAACATGCAGTTTTTAAGAATATTGCGCTAATTCTAAACGAAAGACTGCACTAATTCTAAAATGGCTATATAAGAACTTTATTTACCATTAAATAAATTATAAATCAAACCAAAATTTAGTCTCTCAAAAAACTTGTATATGACATATCTTTGTTCACATTATGAGAAATTAAAAACACCAGGACACAGAATGTGAATAACAAGAACTATAGTGTTCTTTCTCAAAAGCGGACCTACCAACGTGGCTAAAATGCTAATTGCGTTCACCAGCTATGGAAAAAAAACACCGGGGCACCCCAAACATCGCGGGATTACGCATTACCGTAATACTGCATAGCAAAGACATAATGTCATAAAAAATTACAGTCAGTATTTATAGACAGAACTGCGTGGTTTCCCATTGACAAGTAGATACATGGTTTACGGCTTGAAGGCGGTCAGATCAACAAATCCAATCACGCTCAGCCAAAACAAGCACGAGCTAAACATACTACTTTTGATTGGTTCACCTTCAAATTCGTCCCGCCCTGACAATTAATTCTCGTTTTCATTCGTTGAAAATGGCGTCAGTACATATCTTCATCCTTTCGACCAATGAAAAATTTCGCTGGTTTCCATAGAAACAAAATCAGTGCAGTTTGAACATAAACTTTCTGACAGAGCGATGGCGCAGCGGTGAGAAGCATCTCTTCGTATGTTTCTTGCTATTTCTTCAGATTATGTTTTGTTAGCATAGTTAATTTTATATTTCATTTTATGTCGTGATATAGTTCATGCAAATATTGCCGCAAAATATAATTGAAATATATTTAAAATTAGTAGCTTAAACTGTAGATGCTGTGGCCATTTTTCGTAATGTGATTGTTTATATTTAAAGTGTAAGAGAAAATAATTGTGTTAAACTTAAAAACAATAAGCCTTATGGTTGATATGATTGGTTTTACTCATCCGGTCTGTCGTAATGCGTTTCATCTGAAGATGTTATTCTGAAAAGAGCCCCTATACGTTTACTTTTTAAATGTCCCATGTTGTTGAAGTAAGATTAACCGTTTGCTGGGTTCATTACCATGGCGATGTTATAACGTACCGAAGCAGCGTCCTGATTTCGCCAGCGTTACTGTATAGGTTGTGAAACAGTTTTAGCAATTTGGCCGCTTCTATCGGAGTAGCCTCGATGCCACGAGCAGCCAATGAAGGCTCCATCCCTTTCCATAGGCATTCTTGGTGAATAGCATTTAGCAAATGTCTGGAATACGTTGAAAATTCACAGTGTCTAGTTTGGCTTTGAGAGTATCACAGACGGCTAGTTAATTATGTTAACCAGAATGAAAATTCCGAAAGCTGTTTCCTGGACCAACGACCAGCACTGGGGAGCCTGGGACCTGTGGGACGAGGTGATCGACTGGGGAGAGAGGAAAGGTTTGGAGGAGTGCTCACCAGCGACACCCCCCACTGTCCAGGCTGGGGAGGTTATGGGGGGACTGGGAGGTGTGACTGACTGGTGTAAGGGAGGGGAGGGTGTGAGAGTGATAGGCAATGCTGGCATTGTTTCTGAGACTCTTCAGAGAGGAAACTGGCGGTGTAGAGATAGATGTGGGTCTGGTATAGATAGAAGATGTAGAAGTGGTGGAAAATTAATATTAAAGTTGAGCTTGTAGAGCTCTTGACACAGAGAAGAGCCAAAATACAAGGAAGATGAAGCTGTGGTTCTTCTGCTGCTGTTTGGGGAACATTAAATGTTTGAAACAGTATCAAAGATAATGAATTAAGTGTGCTAAATTTTGAGATGTATAGTGGAATGTTTATTAACAATTGTTAATGTGGCGCCCCTGAACCCCCTCGGTTGGCCGCCCCTGCCGGTTGTGTGGGGTCGGGGATGAGGACTAATCGGGGCCAGTCGGGGATCTGGCCCCGGTGCCGGGGGGGGCCCACTCCTGCACGCCCTTATTGCTCCCCTGGGCCGGACACCACATTTCATACAACACTAGGGCTTTGAGGGGCAGTGGGGAGGTTTTACTAGCACATTAGCACTAGATTTGCCGAGTTTTTATTCTCTGCTGAGAGTCCCAAGGTGTTTGTCACCCCTGCTGTGATTTTCGCAGGTCTTCAGCCCCATCCTCCTCCTGCTTTTGTTGTGCAAACACACCCATTACCTGTGAGGCCTGGCACATTTGCATTTTTTACTCAGAGTAGCTCAAATCCAAGGCAGACTAAACCTCTGTGTGTGACATGGAAACCTTCACAAAAGTCTGCCATATCTATACCAAATATCCCACACACTGACTGACCTGCAAATATGAAAGACGCACATTCACAAAATATATGGAAACACAAGTCTGTGTTATTTATAAAACAAATTGAGTGAAAATAGAATGAAAAGTTGCTAATAGAATGAAATGAATAAAATGAAAACATGCTAACACTTCAG
This sequence comes from Brienomyrus brachyistius, assembly GCF_023856365.1. NCBI lineage: Eukaryota > Metazoa > Chordata > Actinopteri > Osteoglossiformes > Mormyridae > Brienomyrus > Brienomyrus brachyistius. The sequence goes on from NW_026042712.1 coordinate 29,314, forward strand.
TCTCCAATGCATGTTTGTATATAAATGTCATAAGCTGAGTGAAGTCATGGTCCATGGTTTCTGACATGCTCATACACATACAGAATAAAATGTCATTTCATTTTCATTGGCCATCACTGAATTATAACACCAAAAGTGAATTTTGTTTTTGTGTGATCTCTCCAGCTTTGCATGTTTGGATGTTCATGTAAAAATTGATGTATCCGTGCCTCAGTTCCAGGTTCATCTCTTCATCATCTTTCTGCCTTTTGTCTCAGTGGTTACTGTCCCACACAGTCTGTCTATCTTTCAAAGTCTGTGTTTGCAGCGTTTGAAAACCCAGTGACCATCATCCCTGTATTTGGCAATGGAGTTCCTTGGCTAGAAGAATCGGAAACAATCTTCTTTTTCCTTTCCACCCTGTAGATGCTTTGTACAGAACGTAGGCATTCACCGCCACCAAGTCCAGCATGTTGTAAAACACAGCTACTGGCCACTTGCTTGTTGCTGCTCGTACTGAATACATGCGCGCCATTCTAAACACTGACGTGGAGAATTCCTCTCCTTGTGCAGTGTCCTTTGCCAATGGAGGAAGTTCACGGCAAACGTTATTCACCATGCCCAGTAAAGTGAAGCAGTCTGTGTGACAGTGACAGTGAGGTGAAGAAATTGTCCGTTGTGACATTTCTCCCGTCATCCAGAAATGGCTCCATCAGACTCATGACCACGTTCTCTGCCAGCCTTCACCAAGAACTGTGCTGAAAGTTTCACTCCAGGAGAAAACATGAACATAGATGTACAGCTGTTCTCGACCAAGGTTCATTGTCCATGCAGTATATCGCATCCAAGCCGGACAAATTTGGGATCAAGTTCTGGATGGCCACGGATTTGGAGACCAAATACGTCTGCAACATGTCCCCTAACTTGGGAAAGGACCCCAGTCACCAGAAAAGGGAGAGGCTGGCAGAGAACATGGTCATGAGTCTGATGGAGCCATTTCTGGATGACGGGAGAAATGTCACAACGGACAATTTCTTCACCTCACTGGCACTGTCACACAGACTGCTTCAGCGCAAAACAACACTACTGAGCACAGGGAATAAAGTTTGGTATGAACTTCCTCCAATTTCAAAGGACACTGCACAGCAAGAGGAATTCTCCGCGTCAGTGCTTAGAAGTGGCAGTGTCTCCTTGACAATTTATGCACCTAAAAAAACAAGATTGTGTGTGTTCTGAGTTCTTTGGACCAAGATGTGGCGATCTGTGAAGGCAGAAAGAGGAAACCCAACACGATAACAGACTATAACCACATGAAGGTATGTGAATGTGTGTATAATTTTACATCAGTGCTACAATGTTTTCTGATATGTACTATACAGGCCTATATAGAAAGAAGGTAGAAAAAAAGCAAATACACTCATGACTCTCTCTCTCTCCGCTGTTATAGTGTGGTGTAAATGTGTTGGACCAAATGGCGCGCATGTATTTCGTAAGAGCAGCAACATGCAGGTGGCCAGTAGCTGTATTTTACAACATGCTGGACCTGGTGGTGGCAAATTCCTACGTTCTGTACAAGGCATGTACAGGGTGGGAAGGCAAAAGAAGATTATTTTTGAGTCATCTAGCCAAGGAACTCTATTGCCAATTTATGCCACAAAAGGCTATGGGGACAGAGGAAGGCTGCTGCTGTGCCAGGACTTGTATGGACAACTCAGTGTCAGGTACAGGAGAACTGCAACAGAAACCGCAGCAGGTTTACCAGTGCAAAGTGTTACAAATTCACTTGCGCCAAATGCAGGGATGATGGTCACTGGGTCTGCAAACACTGCAAAGTTTGAAACACTCAATTTTTTTTATAAATAAAACAGACTTGTGCTTCCATATATTTTGTGAATGTGTGTCTTTCATATTTGCAGGTCAGTCAGTGTGTGGGATATTTGGTATAGATATGGCAGACTTTTGTGAAGGTTTCCATGTCACACACAGAGGTTTAGCCTGCCTTGGATTTTAGCTGCTCTGAGTAAAAAAATGCAAATGTGCCAGGCCTCACAGGTAATGGGTGTGTTTGCACAACAAAAGCAGGAGGACAATGGCCCAAGAAACTCTCAGCAGGGATGCTAGTAGGTGTTAGGCCCAGGGAATTTGCGAAAATACGCGTAGATTTGGCAGTTCTAGTGCTAAATTAGACACCACATGACACTAGGGCTGAGGAGGTGGGTTTAGGCAGGTGGGGTTCTGCCGTCTGCCAGCGGTGGGGTGCCCGTGCCTCGACTGTTCACCTGCTTTTTGCACTTTAGTTATATACACAGTCCATGCTACATTAGGGCCTTGGGGTGCAGGGAGGGGGATGGGGGACTCTGCCATGTGCCAGTGGTGGGGCCCTCATACTCGAACTGCACCCACTAATTTTAATGCATTGTAGACATAAACACACAACTCTCTCACACTTGTACATGCACACTTCACATTAACATGGGATGGGGAATCAGTGGGGGCTGAGGGGTCCCCCCTAACTCTCTGTCTCTGGCCCTGCGCGTGTGGGGTGGCCCAGCAGGTAGAAGACGGCTCTGGCCGGTGTGGGCCGTCTCCTCTTGTGGGCTGCGGGCTGGGTGGTCCTTGGCTCTGCTGCGCCGTGGTGGGGCCCTGGCAGGCGGTCCGGGGTATCTAGGGATGCTCTGAGCCCTTCTAGGCGAATTGTAGGGTTTGGTCTGGGCTGGGCGGGGGGTCTGCCGCTCCCCAGTTGACGCAGGTCCGCTCCTGGGTGGTGGGGGGGGGGGGTGCACTTTGTTTGTATGGGTCTCCCTTAGATCATCCTGCAGTGTCGGGGAGGGGGGGGACGTGCCGGGTCGCTACAGTGGGCGGTGATCCGTCCTGCCGGGGAGCGGGCTGGGGGGACCGTCCGCCAGGGGAGTGTTCCCGGTTAATGGGGCCCTTTGGCCCTGGACCCGCTTCCCTCGGTGGAGGGCTTGCGGGAGGGACTGGGGGGCTCGCTGTCTGTCCCCCCTCTGCGGACCTCCTTTTACAGGGGTTGGGCCCCCCTTAGTCCCTCGTGGGCTCCCTCTCGGGTTGGGCGGGTGGTTGTCTTGTGGACATATGGCCATGGGCCGTGTGTTTCTTATGGTTGTTTGTACTCTGTATTCCCCTACACTTTATTTTCTCCATCCCACCTTTACATCTCCAGCCCGCTGTTCCTGGGAAAAGCCACCTGCCAATCATCCTTGGAGCAGCAGCCATTCTCAGGATCTCCTACATCACAGATCACCTAATAAACACAGGACCTGTCGACGACTGGAGAAAAGGAGAAACGCTGAAGCACACTGGGCATTTTGGAAGCATTTCATCATAATAAATTACCTTTGCCTTTACAGTTTCTGTGTACAGTTTCATTATAGTAAATTGCACTTAGTTGTGATTACTCAGTTACAAAGACAATGGGTCACTCTATAATGGGTGATGGTATGCTTTTAGCTGTGCTTCCACAGGTTGTATCTGCCTTAGTAAATGACTAAATGTCTTTTTCACAAGTGATTTTGATTATGTTTGTAGAATTAAATTAAAGGTAAACCTGTACATTGGTTAAAATAACATCTGACTGCTACAATAATACATCATACAGCGTCTTTTGTACTAATGTGCTACCTTGAGACATTCAGGTTGTATAATGAACAATTTTAATAAGAATTGTGTTAAGTAATTAACTTTCAAAATCTATCAATACCATGCAAAAGTGTAAAGTCAAATTTATGAGATACTTATTACAATAAACGGAAGTAGTCTGTACCCATTTAAAGAGGCTTTACATCGTACAGCTTCTTATACTGGTCTGGTTGGTGGGTATAAAGGATCAATTAGAAATCTTCCTCCTCCAAATGTATCATTTCATGAGTTTTGGTAGAGTGGGGGTAGCAGGATAATAATAGGATTTACTGGTTATTTTTGATACGGTAAAATCGCAAGACTCAGAAAAATAAAAATTTGTGTATGGTCAGAATTATCAGTGGTAGGAGATTTTGTCCCTACTACCATCTGGGAAAAGAACATTCTGGTGCTTATCTGTGAAGAAGCAATTTCAGGAGATATAAATCCTTGCAAAAAGTAGTCTCCCACTCTATAAATAGGGTGCAATTTGTTTTTTCACGCAGTGGAAATGGAAATGTTTTTTTAATGTTGATGACGACTGTAACTGGTCAAAAGGTGGCGCCAAAGATCCCCAGTAATGCATCGCCCATTAATGTACAGATATCCCCCTGCCTCACCATGCATGACTCCTCCAATGGTGCTGCTGTTTAACAGTACATTCATCCTAACTATACAATTTGATATCTGGTATCGTCCTGTCAGTTTTAACCCATTTCTAAGTCCCGTATGGTTTAGGTAGCTTTTTTTCCAAAATGATGACCATGAAATTCAGCACCTATAACAAATATTGAACTATAGGCATTAATTGAAATGCTCTCTCTCACAGACACACACATATTAGATGTCTATGTCTTTCAAATTGTTTAATACGAATTAATCTGTTTTATAATGTTCACACAAAAAAAGCTTTTGTGTTCACATTTTACAACGCCAAATCAGAAAAAGTTGGGATGGTATGTAAAATGAAAATCAAACTGAAAACAGCACTTTGTTAAATTATCTTTGACCTGTATTACATTGAAAACAATACAACAGCACATTATTTAATGTGTTCCTCGTGAATTTCATTGTTCTTTTTCAAACACGTATTCCAATTTTGGTTCTTAGAACACATTTCAAAAAAGGTTGGGACAGTAAAGCATTTAGTACTTTGTAATGTCGCCATTCCATTTCACAACACTTAACAGGCATTTAGGGACTGAAGACACCAAGTGATGTAGTGTTTCAGGTGTAATTTTGTCCCATTCTTCCTGCAAACAAGTCTTAAAGCAGACAACAGTACGGGGTCTTCGTTGTCACATATTGCGCTTCAAAATGAACCACACATTCTCTATTGGAGACAGGTCGGGACTGCAGGCAGTCAAGTACCCATACCCTCTTCCTCCACAGCCAGGACTTTGTAATGTGTGCAGAATGTGGTTTCGCATTGTTTGTTGAAAAATGCATGGGCGTCCCTGGAAAAAATGTCTTCTTGAAGGTAACATATTGTGCTTCAAAATCTCTATGTACTTTTCAGCATTAATGGTGCCATCACAGAACTGCAAGTTACCTTTGCCAAGGGCACTGACACAACCCCATACCATGACAGACCCTGGCTTTTGGACTTATTGCTGGTAACAGTATGGGTGATCCTTTTCTTCTTTGGTCTGGAGCACACGGCATCCATTTCTCACAAAAAATACCTGAAATACTGATTCATCTGACCACAGTACACGTTTCCACTGTGTGATGGTCCAACTCAGATGCGTTCTGAGCCCAGAGAAGCCGACGGCGCTTCTGGACACTGTTAAGATGGGGCTTGCTTTTGGCACAGTACAGTTTTAACTGGCATTTGTGGATGTAACTACGTATTGTGGTACTTGACAAAGGTTTGCCAAAGTAGTCATATGTGGTCATATCGCTTATTGACGATTGACGAAGAATGACGATTCTTGATGCAGTGGGATGCTGAGGGATCGGAGATCACGGTAGTTCAACTTAGGCTTGCTTCCTTGTCCTTTACGCACTGAAATTGCTTCAGATTCCTTCAATCTTTTAATTATGGTATGCACTGATGAAGGTGAAATATCCAAATCTCTTCCTGTCGTTCTTTGAGGAACATTGTTTTTAAACATTTCAATAATTTTCTCACGTATTTGTGCTGTTTTTGTACCAAATCATAATTACAATCACCTGTTGACATCACTTGTTTCAAATCACATCATTATTTAACCAATTTACCTCACTACTGGCCCTAAATCGCTCCTGTCCCAACTTTTTTGGAAATGTGTTGCAAGAACCAAAATTGGAATACGTGTTTATTTTGAGAAAAACAATGAAATTCATGAGGAACACATTAAACAATGTGATGGGGGTAACACAATAAATTCAAGATTTTTATTTGTCGTACAAATGTAGTGGTACACTGGCAGCGAAATGAAATTGTCGTTACTCCAGTCGGTGTAATAAACACACTAGTAAAAGGACATCAAAATTAAACAACGTGAATTAACAAAAGAAGTACTGAAACTACAGAAAGATAATAAGAAAATATAACAATAAAAGGTATATAAAAAGTAAAGATGAAAATGTATAAAAAATATGTAGAAATGTTTAAAGTACAGATTGTAGTTATAGCATATTTTAGCTTTTAATCTGTGATGTTAATGATCCTACTGGCCGGGGGTAGAAGCTTCTCCTCGGCCTCTCAGTCCCGGCCATAAGGCCCCGGGGACTTATGCAGGGCGGCAGTTCTGTCCTGGTGATTCTCTGGGCGCATCGTATCACCCTCAGCGGGACTCGGCGGCCCTCAGAGCTGGAGCTGCCGTACCGAGCAGTTATGCTCCCGGAGAGCACAGATCCCACATTGCCGCTGTAGAAGGTTTTTTGTGGCACAGACGAGAGTCTGTATTTCCACAGCTGCCTCACATGATACACTCACTGTCAGGCTTTCAGCACTAAAGCTACAGATTACTGGGTGGCCGAGAGGTCTGTGAAATTTGGAGGGTCAGTAGCTTGCCTGGGAACCCTTAGCATTCAGCGAAAACTGAACAGAGAGGCCTGTAGCAGGGTTGTCTAATTTGTTTAGCTGGCTGGCATAAGATTTTCAGTTTGAAACAAGTATGCACACAGATTTACATGTACGTAACAGTTTTATTACCTTGTAAATAGTTTGCAGGGTTTTCAAAGTACCCCAGTGCATTTGATATAGCGAATTTTAGGTTTATAATGAAATAATATAGATTTGCCCTAAGATTTAATAAGATTTCTTGCGTGAGCGTGAGAGTCTGAAGGTGTGAGTGTCACACCAAATGGGTGAGAGCTGGCAACCCTGGCTCTGTTCAGTAGCCTCAGAAATTCTTTCGAACTTTCCAAACACAGCTGATGGAAATCAATGGACGCAAAGGTTCTCAGTGACCATTTTAGCTTGTTTTTAGACTAAAGGCCTATGATGGATCTTTGGAATGTTGCGGAGATACGAATGCTGAGGACAGCATACTTTGTGCTGTGAGTGTTATGTTAACCATGTAAACAAAGAGGAAGTACACAGTCCAACCAGATACTATATTGAAATGCTAACAAGTTTTTAAATATTTTTATTCAAGTGACTTTAAGTCTGGATAATGTTTTTAATGGTTGGAAACGTGTGTATTACTGTATAATTAAATAATTAAACTTCTGAAATGGCCGCTCAGTGCAGGAGGAGGCTGCAAACCTGAAGAGGCACACAACCGTATGGGTGGGGCAGGGGATCAATGGTGTGAGGTAGAGGACCAGGGCAGTGGGATTGCAGTGGCACAAGGGCAACCGTGTGGTCATCATGGGCTCCTCCAATGGCAGCTTCAGGTAAGTCGCTCTGATAAACCCCGTTAGACTCCAGTGAAGTGAGTGAGGCTGCAGCGCTACACTGGAGGGGACACATGTGGGCTCAGGGGCCCATGTGACTGTAGCAGAGGAAGGGATCTCTAGCTGATGTGGAGGTACAGGCCCAGTGGCAGTAAGGGGTGGGCAGTCAGCTGCAGAGGCTGCGGGGCCAGCGGCCCCACTGTACACATGGACCGCAGGGAATCTCAGCATGTTGTGCCCAAAGTCCAGCACACATGCCGTGCTCCGGGGGAAATTCAGGCCCAGGATGGAGGGATCGAGCATGTCAGCCATCCACATAGTTACTATTCACAACTAAACCCCCCATGTCAAAAGGGAACAACCCCGTCCCTCTTAAAGGGGCCAGGTCACCAGTCATTGTTCTCACCTGCACCAATGTCAGTTCTAGACAGTGTCTGGTCTCACCAGGGTTGCAGTGGAACCTGTATGGACTAGGGCAGTACATGCGACTCACATCACTATGGTGGGTATGTGACAGAAGTTGCCTCTGTGAGTCCAATCCGTAGTCACAACCTCTGCAGCAGGTGGCAGCAGGGCCACCTCCCCGGTGTCAACAAGGAAGTTCCGGAAATTAACCTTGTTGGCCCACATCTTCCCGGCTATGCGTGCCCTTGGCGGAACCCTGGGTGGCAGTGAACTTGGGACACTGTCTGAGGATTGAGGGGTGGGGGGGGGTGCTGCTGCCTGTCAGCCTACAGGCAGTCTGCCTCCAGGAAGTAAACCTGAGGGCCTGGGTCCTCCAAGCCCTTTGGCGTTTACAGCTTGGTTGATTTCTCCCGCCTCGTTCCCCGCCACCTTGCTGCCCACAATTTCTCTCTCCAAAGCCAGTTCCAGGGCCTCGTCTAGGGACGCAGAGGGGTTGGCTGTGTCTGAATGTGAGCTATCTGGGGTTAAGTGTCTAGATAAACTGATCCCTGGCCAGTTCACTCTGTACTGATAGAGCCATGTGAGCACAGACACGCCTACACAACCCCTTGATATCATTAAGCAGGATGCAGAGAGACTCATTTGACTCAGTCCCTGCACCTATTGTTTAACTGAGAGGGCAGAAGTCCTCACACTGCCCACAGCGATTCTGCAGGGCACTGACCAGTGTCTCATCCAGGGGCTCAAGCAACCAGCAGTGTACACCTCAGAAAAACATGTGTGACAACCCTGAGGACCTGCTTGCATACCACAATGGTATCCCATCTCCCCTTGCTCTTTGAAGGGGTACCACCCATCCAGTATAGTTATCACTGGGCTATCACAATGTCATCACAATACTAAAGACTGAAACAAAGCCGTGAGGTCAGACCCTCTGTATACAGCACACAGTCTCACCCTCACATCCTGTATGACCACATTTCTGCTGTTCACATGGCATTTCTCCAGCTTCCATTGCCCTGCAATGGACTGACGTGCTGTTGAAGGTCTACCTCACTTTACACTTTGCCCATGTCTTGTGTGTATACCCTGTCCGCTCCTAACGTGTATTTAGTTTGTGTAAATCTATCACTGCATCTGCATTTCGCAGTTCAGCTTCTGACAACATTGTGTTTCCCATCTGTGTATTTGGGTTCGGTGCTTGTTGGGTGCCTGTCGTGGTCCTTCTATTTACAATTGTACGCGGGGCGCCAATTCATCTTCTTTATTCATCATGAATATTTTAATTCATTAATGCAGGAGTCTGTGATAAATCGCTATCAGCATTTGGTTTATAATGGCCAATTAATGATAACTAAAAAGAAACAGAGAGACTGAAGACACAACTTTCAACCATGATATGAGTGCTGTTGCTGCATAATTTGTCCACCAGGGGTCACAGCGCAACCCCCATCTCGGCAAGATGGATGACTTGAAATATGTTTCTATATCAAGTTGAATTATTTTTATTTCTATAGCACATTTAAAAACAATCTATGTTGTGCCAAAGTGCTGTAGGTCAAAATAATATAAATATATAGTAAAAGTAGAGACATTGGCCAATGTTACACAATGTTACACAAAAAAATAATCAGAATCAGACTGTGGTTTATTGCCAAGTAGGTTGACCCTACAAGGAATTCTTTTTGGTATAATGGTGCTCCATGGAAAAACAAGACTAAGCAACAACCAAGTTCAAAAAACAGTGCAAAAGTTATACAATAATCTAGTAATAAATATAAAATCACTATAAATGTTAAATACATGATGTGCAAAGCAGAATAGTCAGATTAAATAGATAAATAAAATGTGTTCCTGTGTGTGCAGGGTCAGTACAGAGATGCATCTAATAAGAAGCGGTGTAAGGCTGAATTAGCTCCGAGACGGACTGGGGACCTATGCCATGTATCGCCTTAGAAAGAAATAAGAAATCTTTAAACTGTATTCTCAGAAATTCTCAAAACTTAACAGGTAGCCAATGCAATGCAGCCAACACAGGGGAAATTTGGTGTCTATTTTTTGTTGAGAGCCTGGTAGCACCGTTTTGAACAAGGTGTAGTCAGAATAAAGATGCTTCTGGTAAACCTGGGTACAGAGAACGGCAGTAACCCAATCAGGATAAAAGCAGGAGTAACTCTCCAGGTCTTTGGCTGAAAGGTGTGGTTTAAGCCAGGCTATTGAACTCAGCTGACAGAAACACCCCTTCACAACAGCATTTATTTGTTTATCAAACTCAGTGATGAATCAAAGATGACACCAAGATTTTTAGTATGTGACTGGAAGTTTTCTGAATGAGGCCCTAATTGTTCTCTGAGATCATGAACAGTGACCAGAACTCATTACCTCTGTCTTGTTTTCATTAATCTGGACGAAAGTCATTGCTGTCCTGTTCTTAATATCCTCCAGACAGTTAGAAAGGGCCACCAGAGAGCAGCAGTCACCAGGTTTTAATGGCAGATAGAGCTGCGTATCACCAGCATAGCAATGATATTTTACATAATAACGTTCACAAATAGAGCCCAAAGGAAGCATGTATAGAGGGAATATGAGAGGGCCTGTATCACAGGACTGGATATGTTTACAAGTAAGGCCATAGTACTTAAGGGGTGTGGCCATCCCACACAGTGACAAGCCCATTCATTCACCTCATCTAGGCCTTTTACTAGGGATTTAAGGTCCTGGTTTTCCTCTCAGACCCTAGAGCACACTGCCAGGCTCAGATTCCCGATCCCACATCCTGCTGAAGCCCTTCCCAAGATCAGACACTAGTTTTGTTTTCCTTGTTCTTATAGTAAAATGATGGTCTTTGACTTCTATACATCATCACTGTTCTGTTAATTACACATGACCTAATCTAAGTATTACACAAACCAAGCATAATTACTTAGAGATGTCATGAGATGGAAAATCCTTATTCAGTTAATTATTTTCCCCACAGGTGCTGACAGTGTGTCTACAGTGAAATGGGCCTGTGTACAGAGAGGATGATCTGTAACAATCCCATGTTCCTATGGTGACAGATATAAAACTCATGTGAAATACTGGTGCAGAGGGTATAATGTGAGGTCATGTACTCCCATAGTACACACTGACTCTCCACTGGAGGGTAAAGTGTGAGTCAGAGATGATCCTGACCAGCGAGTCTTCACTGTGACCATCAACAATCTGACAGCTGAGGACTCCGATCGGTACTGGTGTGGTGTGAAGATCAGTGGAGCCTCTCTGATCAGGTTAATCTGTCAGTCACTGATGGTAAGATGTCTGTACTGCAGACTGTAGCCAATGAGATGCACAGTATGTAACATGTCACTGAGTCAAAAAGGAAGGACCTTAACACAAACACTGATGGAAAAAATGTTTTAATATTTTAAAAATCTGCATTTTAATTTAATTCAATATGATAAACGAGACTTGGAAGAAGTAACAGTGTCAGCTAAATCGGGCGACTTCATGAGGTTAAATATGATAAGCAATATGTTAAAAAATGTCAGTTTATTGGCCAAACATTTACATACAGTATGTATGTTGTAATGGGCTGATATTCATAAACATTTCATTGCTGTGCAAATCTTTGAGTGTTTTACCTGTGTGTTGAAGTCCTCCAGGGCTGACAGTGGACAAACAGGAGGTGACGGGTGTGGATGGAGACAGTGTCAGTGTTACTATGGAAACAACAAAAGACAAAGGATGTGGTGTAAGATTGGGGGCTCCTGTGCATCAGAGAGATCAGTGAGTTTGCATGGGAGGCCTGTCCTGATCAGGGATGACACAGAAAATAAAACCTTCATTGTGACAATGAGTGGGCTGGAGAGGAAGGACACTGGCTGGTATTGGTGTGCTGCTGGAATCCTGCAGATTCCAGTTCATATTACTGTTAAACATAAGTAATTGATTTAAATCTGTCTGTGAATTATTTATGCTTGAATATAAATAGATACATACTAATCAACCCAGCAGTTTCACTCACGAAGGGGTTTGTGCTTCTTTGTGGGGATAATCCCCTATTTATCAGCTGTTGTGAAACAGAGTTATTTATTGGGATTATTGTTTCAATGATAGTGGCACGGTGGTCCAGTAGGCGGCGCTGTTGCTTCACGCATCCATGTTTAGGGGTTTGAATCTGGCTTCTGCTCTGTCTGTGTGGAGTTTGCATGTTCTCCACATGCTGTGTGGGTTTCCTCCAACAATCCAAAAACGCACAGTCAGGCTAATTGGTGTCTTTAATATTGAATGTGTGTCTTCTAGTTTATGATCAGTCTGTAATATGACAAAAATCACAGCATTTTCCACAGACATACAGCCAGTCACTTGTTATGTATACAAATCCAGACAAATCCATGTAGCTTGCAACATAATTCAGGCATTTTTTCATCTTTGTGAGGATGAATTGTTACTAATGGTGTGCAGACTGACTAACATGTCTGTAGGTGGTTTTTCATTGCAGCGTAGACCAGTGTTACAATTGTACTCTGTAATATCTGTTCCAGTGCTGCATCCATCCATTGTCTGAAACTGCTTGTCTAATTCAGGGTCCCTATGGGCGCAAGGCAGGGAACGTCCCATGACAGGGTGCCAACCAATTGCAGGACACGCTCACACTCCATTCCCTCGCACAAGCACACCTACCGGCAATTTGACAACTCCAATTAGCCTCAGCATGTTTTTGGACTGTGGGGGGAAATCAGAGTCCCTGGAAGGAACCCCACAATGACACAGGGGGAGCATGCAAACTCCATACACACGGAACTCCAGCGAAGACTTGAGTACACGTGCCAGAGGAATGAGGCGACAGTGCAAACCCTGCTTTTTATTAACTATCCTTTCTCCTGTTTCCACTGCTCTCCTTTTCTCTGCACATGATGAAGAAGGAGGGGATAATGAAAAACGGAGGTAAGCATTCAGCAGCATTTACAGTAGTGTGGGGGTCCAGCTAGCAGCATTTACCTGATCACACAGTAATGGGAAACTGTCATTTTAATTTTAAGGGAAAAAAATATTTTTTATTTGATTTTCTTAATAATAAACTTGAGATCCCATCCCATCCAGGGTGAGCCCTTGCCTTCTGCCCTGTGCTGCTGGGGAATGACTGCAGGCCTGTTTTTACAAAATAGTGTAACATGTTGTGTGATAATCTCTAGCTATTTTCATGCTCTTTGTTAATGTCTCCTGTTCCTCACATGTGTCCTGTGTAATAGTACCGATGTGGCTGTACCGTGTTTCTATAAAGCATGTAAGACTTTACTGTTCACATCCACCCTCTTATTCAGCTCTTTGGTCCAGCTGGCTCTGTATGTAGGACTGAGCTGATCGGTGCTGCTGTCGATTATCAAGGTGGTTTTACTTCAGTCAGAACAGATTCACTGTTTTGTTCTTCAGGTTTAAATGTGATATGTGTGACTGACAGACACACTGGTGTATTATATGTCTCACAGGTGGGAGCAGGTTCTGGATGCTGTACTGAAAGCTGGGACTGGTGTGTTTTACCTGATTTGCACCATCATCACCATTCAGCTGCACTGGACCTCCTGTAGAAAGCAGGAACCAATCAGAGAGAAGCAGAGGGTCTCCCTGGATCAGAGGAAGCTGGCAGAGGAGATGACCTTCGTGGAGCAGAATGAGTCAGACGAGCTGTAAAATAAACGGTTATGCTAACTGCAGTGAAGCCTCTCTCACTCGGCCCTGCTCAGTCTGTACAGTCATAGCATGAGAGTCAGTTAAACACAGAGGGGATGATTATCTGCTGGCAACCTGTACAACCACGTATTGGCCACTTATTCACAAGTGCTTTGCTGCCACCTGCTGGTTAATGTTTAATAATCGTTATCTTGTGAAGGTAAGACTGGTTTTTATTAAATTGTCTCTTGATTCTGAAAAAATATGGTACTATGCAAAAGTCTTGGGCCATCAAAGAAAACGTTTAATGCTATTTAATTGGGTTGTGTATATTTGCTCAGAACAAAAACACAATTATCATAAAAATATATGCAAATTAAAAGTGACACAATAAAAACTAACAAGAATTTCTTCTTTTCTCCATAAAGTTACTGATGCCTTGTTGGATCGCTAGATGAACCACGCTTTGGATCCTAAACCTCTCCTCAGGGGCACCCCAGCCATTCCATGTATTTGTTAAATTCTGCCACCAGCTCACTTAATTAATTAATTTAATTAAACAAATGTGTCATGCCCGGCTCGTCCGCTCCTCCTGTGTGCCACGCCCCCTGATTACCCACGTGTTTTCTCCCGATTGTACCCAGCTGTATCTAGTTAATTTGCTCAGTCCTGTGTATTTCAGTCCGTGTCTTACCCGAGTCCTTTGTCCGTCATTGATGTTCGTAGCCCTCGTCCCTGAGATTAAACCCCTCGTTTGCCCTGATTCTCGGCTGTCTGCCTGCTTCTTACCCGCCTGCCCGCGATCGCTGCCGTCTCCCGTGACAAAATGTTAATGATGCATTGATTAGCCATAGGAGTTGTGTTATAAAAAGATATAGGTCTATTGGATGGTTGGTGCAAATGTTTTACTAACTTTAGAAGAGATTTTGAAATGACTGGGCTGCCACACTTTGACGGACAAAATATTATAATTCTAGACCAAGATGAAGATCATTTGAACATCATTTTCTTCGACAGCCCAAGACTTTTGTACAGTTTTGTATGTGTCTTTTATACTGGTCATAATTTGTTTAAATACATGATTAATAAATTGATACTTTACAAAACATTTCATATTTTTCTGAAATTGGTAATTATTAAAAATGAATTTCACAAACTTAAATGGTTTGGCTGCGATGGGCTGGCCCCCCATCCAGGGTTGTTCCCGTGCCCATTGCTTCCGGGATAGGCTCCGGACCCCCCACGACCCAGTAGGATAAGCGGTTTGGAAAATGGATGGATGGATGGATGGTAATTATTAAAAATGAATTTCACAAACTTAAATGGTTTGGCTGCGATGGGCTGGCCCCCCATCCAGGTTTGTTCCCGTGCCCATTGCTTCCGGGATAGGCTCCGGACCCCCCACGACCCAGTAGGATAAGCGGTTTGGAAAATGGATGGATGGATGGAGGGATAAATGGTTTGGAGTTTTTAGGTCACCCCTCCTCGTCAGAGCCCACCAATCAGGGACTCTTTAAAAGAGTGATGTAATCGGGAACGCCCACTTTTCAATCTGCAGTACAAATACACCAGCTTGTCTCTGCTAACAACAGCCTGTGAATGTCAGTTAAGGAGGAAACAGTACCACATACATATTGGCCAACATCAAATGAAAATGTAACACACGAAAACAGGACTGCCCACTTATCACTCTGCGTAAAATCACACCAGCTTGTCTGAGCTGACAGCAGCCTCACATATCAGCTAAGGAGGAAGACGGCATATCAAAAGTAAAAAGAAAGACACCATCAAATGAAAATATCCCTGTGTGATCTATTGGTTTCTGCTTTCACTCCCATTAAATGACAGTAAGTCTAGTTGGTGTCCGTGGTGCTGAAAACCTGGATCAGTAAATTCCAAATGAAACTTCTTTACCTGATTTAACTGTAACTCACTTATTTTGTTGGCAATGATGCTTTGTTGAGTCTAGAAAGGCGCAAAGTGGGTTTCAGATAAATTAAATGAAGTAGTTTTGCTTAAAAACCAAAAAGCTTTGAACAATCAGTTCAGCTTTGGACTGTAGTGCTTCACAAAAGTAAAATCCATCCAGTTAAATCTCTTTATCCCCAAGTCAAGAAGATATCAAATGCAGAAGCACATTGTGGGAGATACAAGGTGCAGACACATTAAAAGCACTTTTTTTGTGTGAACATTATAAAACAGATTGATACACATTAAGCAGTTTGTAACTTTACATCCAGACCTACATCAGTCAGAAAAAGCAGGCGATGACCATCCATCCAGCAGCTTCATCTCTGATTGTACAGAATCCCATGTCAGCGTAACTTCTGAAGTCATGACTAAACTAATTTCCAGCTCTGCCTTCAGTTTCATCTGTTAAATTAAATTAGGAACTAAACTAAACTAGGAGGGAAATATAGTCAAGCTACTTAAGTAGCCGAATTTTGTGTATCCACTAGAGGGCAGCCACACATAGATTCCCTTATGAATGGTTCTGATGCTTCCGGAAAGCACTGCACAAAGACCCAGGTATGCCAGTGAGGAACGGATAAAGAGCAGACGGATCCAAATACTAGCTGTAATATATAGTATTTTCAATGAATTTAAACAAATTAATATAACAGTGTCAGAGTGTCAGATCCATGTGACTTTTTATGATTGAAGAACTTTGAAAGCCTGAATATAACTGAGGAGGCCCACGGACCCCATATGTGTGAAACATCATTGTGGTGCTGAGAGAAACACAGGACTGCTGATAAGACCCAGATGAGTGAATTACCTGACTTGCCCCCACCCCATCCCCCCCCAGGATACCCCCACCCCTGTCATACAGACACCTTCCTAACGGACCTCATGATTGTGCTGATCCACACATATGAAAAGGACCTACTGCAGTGACATTTTAAAACTGTATAAAACATAATAAAGACTGAAATAAAGGCCTGAGGTCAGACCCTCTGTATGTAGCACACAGTGTTTCTGCAGAGTCTCACACTCACATCCTGTATGACGACTTTTCTGCTTTTCAGAATAAGTCTGATTTCACTGCTCTTTGCTCATTTGCAATATGAGGAAGTAACAGTTAGAAAAGAACTAGACTTATTTGATTAATTTGTTTGTAGTTTAAATTCTGTGAGCATGAATGATTCACTGTGAAGACCAGCTATCAATAATTTTGCTATGAAATCATGTTTCTAAAATGATAAGATTCTAGATGAAATCAAAATATTTATTCCTGGTAAGAGCAGGACAACAGCAGCATCAAACTGTTTTCCTTTTTACAGACAAGAAATAGACAGGAAATGCATCAGTGCACAAACAGTTTATGAAAATCAAAGATAGATGGATGATTTTAAACATTTAAAACCCACAAAAAGGGAGGCAGTGAGGTTAAGGAGAGTCAGGAAGTCAGTGTCAGTCTCCACAGATCTGAGGTCAGCGATAACACATAAGGCTCCTCTGATGCTCCTCTTCATCCTCTTCTTCACTGATGGGCCTCCAGGTGAGGATCACTTACTCTGGGACTCCACCATTCAGCGTAGTTAAGATGAAGATACATTTTGCCACAATATACTTACTACATCTGTTTGTTTATATTCATATTGTTCCATGAAGTTTGATCACTTCCCGATTATAGTCTGTGGTGGTAGCATGTTGACCGACTGATTTTAGAATTGACTGCAGTCTTCTTTGTGTCCACTATGTGGCAGCAGTATAAAGGAAATATCTTATTCTGTCACAGCTGCTGGTGTGTGTAAAAATTCACATACTCTGATAACAAGTAATTCTGCCTCCAACTGTTTGTCAGGGATCTGGGCAGGAATGAATTACATGCCGACTGTACATACAACAGAGATAGGCTCCTGGGAGAACTTTGCCAGAAGTTGAAACACGACTTTAAGAATGACACTGATACAGAGTACTCAGCTGTTTGGTTGAAACTAAATCTTGGTCTGGATTTTTACATTCTGGACCTGAACTACCCACTGCTGCACTGACCCCCACCTTCTTCTTTTTTTTTCCCTTTGTCCTGTCCGGCAGCTTTAGCAGAATCATGGTCTGAATGCACTGCTGTGACAAACATGTTTGCTTTACCATGAGGGGTTCTATAAACTCTGTATAGGCCTCTCATGTTGATCGATTTCATTTTTTAAATTTAAAAAAATTATTTATTTCATTTTTAGGCGGCATGGTGATGCAGTGGGTGAGCTGGCCGAAGAGGATGGACAGATTAGGAGGGAAAAAAAGAAGGAAAAAGAAGAAAGGAGCAAGTGAGATGAAATGAAAGTTTTTAGCGGGTGTCTCTAACTTTGCTCTGCCATTGCATGCACACCACTTCCAGGCCAGCCTTGCTCTCACGCTGATATACTGTCAGATTATGCACATCTTATATGTTGTTTTAACCCTTAGCGTATTAGTAAGGCTGTTTTGTACTTACTTGATGTGATGGTCCACTTTACTGTGGCCTGAGCCACATTAGAAATTTATTTCTGATATATTTAACTTAATCCTCATTTTTCTTTTGCCCATGAGCACGAAACAGCTAAATAATTAGCATGATGCAGAAGTTATTCTCAGACAGGCACTTAATCTAAAAAGCAGAAATGTCATCATACACGATGTGAGGGTGAGACTGCAGACACACTGTGTGCTGCATACAGAGGGTCTGACCTCAGGCCTTTGTGTCAGTTGTTATTATGTTTGATTTGTGATTCTCACCTGGAGGCCCATCAGCGGATGAAGAGGAGCATCAGAGGAGCCTTATGTGTGTCTCACTGACCTCAGATCTGCGCAGACTGGCACTTACTTCCTGATTCTCCATAACTTTGCTGTTTCTCTGTCTTTATCTGTTACTCAGGAGTCCTGAAGTCCAATGAAAAATCCGCTTTCTCCTGTCTATTGGCTGATACAAGTTCTGCTCACTTCTGCTTGGGTTGCATGGATCACCAGCCACTTGTCACCAACTAACAGACCACAGCCTACCTGACCAATGTCATAACTGGTGCACCTAGGTATAAAATTTAGTCTCACTGTCTCCAAAAAAGGTCACTGTCTGGAACCCCATGGAACCACATTTTTGATTCCTTAGGCAATTTTTACACTATGTGACAAACAAAAACAACACACAAGTTTGTCTCAACACAGGCTCCATAGTCAAGAAAGCACAGCAGCACCTCTACTTTCAGCGGAAGCTGAGAAAAGTCCATCTCCATCCTCACAACATTTTACTGGGGAACTACTGAGAGCATCCTGAGCAGCTGCATCACGGTCTGATTTGGGAACTGCCTCGCCTCAGATCATAAGACCAGCGGATAGTGAGGATAGCTGAGAAGATTATTAGAGTCTCTCTCCCCTCCATCATGGACATTCACATCCACACGCTCCATCCGCAAAGCCACCAACATTGTGGATGACCGCACCCACCCCTCACATAATCTTTTCACTCTGGCATCTGGAAAAGCATTCAGGCCTCCACAACCAGACTCAGAAACATGGCGCCTGACTACTGAACTCTCAGGGACTGATCTGATACCACACACACACACACACACACACAGCTGTGTAATTATATCTTCGTGGGGACTCTCCATTCATTTCTATGGGAAAACTGTAATCCCAACATGACAACTTTAACCCCTACCAACCCCTAACCTTAACCATATGTTACCAAACCAAAAACAAGACTTTTGGCATTTTTAGTTTTTTGACTGTATTTACAGATCTTTGTGAGTACCTGAAAATGCCCCCCAAAACATCAAAATAACAGGTTTTTGTCACATTGTGGGGGACATTTGGTCCCCACAATGTAATATACACCTAATCCACACACACACACAGAGTAGGTATTTGAATCTTTGTGGGGATTCTCCATTCATTTGTATGGGCGTAACCCCAATCCTAACTATGGGAACCTTAAACATTGCAGTAGTTACCAAGCAGTAACAGTAAGCAACCAAATAAAATGCAAGACTTTTTGAATTATTCCTTTGCTGCATTCAAAGAATTTAATAAAATTCAGTATCTTCTTACTTTCGGGAACGAAAACATGTCCCCTACAAAGTCAAAATAACATGTTTTTATAGCACTATGTACATAACCACCCACCCAAACGCGCGCACACACACACACACAAACAGGCCTACCTACAGTATACCCTCCATAGATTACTGAATGAAATATCTGTAAAGCAGTTATTATGGCATGGCGTTTGGTTTGAACATGCAGTTTTTAGAATATTGCGCTAATTCCTAACGAAAGACTGCACTAATTCTAAAATAGCTATATAAGAACTTTATTTACCATTAAATAAATTATAAATCAAACCAAAATTTAGTCTCTCAAATAACTTGTATATGACATATCTTTGTTCAACATTATGAGAAATTAAAAACACCAGGACACAGAATGTGAATAACAAGAACTATAGTGTTCTTTCTCAAAAGCGTACCTACCAACGTGGCTAAAATGCTAATTGCGTTCGTCAGCTATGGAAAAAAAAACAGCGGGGCACCCCAAACATCGCGGAATTACGCATTACCGTAATACTGCGTAGCAAAGACATAATGTCATAAAAAAATTACAGTCAGTATTTATAGACAGAACTGCGTGGTTTCCCATTGACAAGTAGATACATGGTTTACGGGCTTGAAGGCGGTTAGATCAACAAATCCAATCACGCTCAGCCAAAACAAGCACGAGCTAAACATACTACTTTTGATTGGTTCACCTTCAAATTCGTCCCGCCCTGACAATTAATTCTCGTTTTCATTCGTTGAAAATGGCGTCAGTACACATCTTCATCCTTTCGACCAATGAAAAATTTCGCTGGTTTCCATAGAAACAAAATCAGTGCAGTTTGAACATAAACTTTCTGACAGAGCGATGGCGCAGCGGTGAGAAGCATCTCTTCGTATGTTTCTTGCTATTTCTTCAGATTATGTTTTGTTAGCATAGTTAATTTTATATTTCATTTTATGTCGTGATATAGTTCATAGCAAATATTGCCGCAAAATATAATTGAAATATATTTAAAATTAGTAGCTTAAACTGTAGATGCTGTGGCCATTTTTCGTAATGTGATTGTTTATATTTAAAGTGTAAGAGAAAATAATTGTGTTAAACTTAAAAACAACAAGCCTTATGGTTGATATGATTGGTTTTACTCATCCGGTCTGTCGTAATGCGTTTCATCTGAAGATGTTATTCTGAAAAGAGCCCCTATACGTTTACTTTTTAAATGTCCCATGTTGTTGAAGTAAGATTAACCGTTTGCTGGGTTCATTTCCATGGCGATGTTATAACGTACCGAAGCAGCGTCCTGATTTCGCCAGCGTTACTGTATAGGTTGTGAAACAGTTTTAGCAATTTGGCCGCTTCTATCGGAGTAGCCTCGATCCCACGAGCAGCTAATGAAGGCTCCATCCCTTTCCATAGGCATTCTTGGTGAATAGCATTTAGCAAATGTCTGGAGTACGTTGAAAATTCACAGTGTCTAGTTTGGCTTTGAGAGTATCACAGACGGCTAGTAATTATGTTAACCAGAATGAAAATTCCGAAAGCTGTTTCCTGGACCAACGACCAGCACTGGGGAGCCTGGGACCTGTGGGACGAGGTGATCGACTGGGGAGAGAGGAAAGGTTTGGAGGAGTGCTCACCAGCGACACCCCCCACTGTCCAGGCTGGGGAGGTTATGGGGGGGACTGGGAGGTGTGACTGACTGGTGTAAGGGAGGGGAGGGTGTGAGAGTGATAGGCAATGCTGGCATTGTTTCTGAGACTCTTCAGAGAGGAAACTGGCGGTGTAGAGATAGATGTGGGTCTGGTATAGATAGAAGATGTAGAAGTGGTGGAAAATTAATATTAAAGTTGAGCTTGTAGAGCTCTTGACACAGAGAAGAGCCAAAATACAAGGAAGATGAAGCTGTGGTTCTTCTGCTGCTGTTTGGGGAACATTAAATGTTTGAAACAGTATCAAAGATAATGAATTAAGTGTGCTAAATTTTGAGATGTATAGTGGAATGTTTATTAACAATTGTTAATGTGGCGCCCCTGAACCCCCTCGGTTGGCCGCCCCTGCCGGTTGTGTGGGGTCGGGGATGAGGACTAATCGGGGCCAGTCGGGGATCTGGCCCCGGTGCCGGGGGGGGGCCCACTCCTGCACGCCCTTATTGCTCTCCTGGGCCGGACACCACATTTCATACAACACTAGGGCTTTGAGGGGCAGTGGGGAGGTTTTACTTGCACATTAGCACTAGATTTGCCGAGTTTTTATTCTCTGCTGAGAGTCCCAAGGTGTTTGTCACCCCTGCTGTGATTTTCGCAGGTCTTCAGCCCCATCCTCCTCCTGCTTTTGTTGTGCAAACACACCCATTACCTGTGAGGCCTGGCACATTTGCATTTTTTACTCAGAGTAGCTCAAATCCAAGGCAGACTAAACCTCTGTGTGTGACATGGAAACCTTCACAAAAGTCTGCCATATCTATACCAAATATCCCACACACTGACTGACCTGCAAATATGAAAGACGCACATTCACAAAATATATGGAAACACAAGTCTGTGTTATTTATAAAACAAATTGAGTGAAAATAGAATGAAAAGTTGCTAATAGAATGAAATGAATAAAATAAAAACATGCTAACACTTCAGTCTCCAATGCATGTTTGTATATAAATGTCATAAGCTGAGTGAAGTCATGGTCCATGGTTTTTGACATGCTCATACACATACAGAATAAAATGTCATTTCATTTTCATTGGCCATCACTGAATTATAACACCAAAAGTGAATTTTGTTTTTGTGTGATCTCTCCAGCTTTGCATGTTTGGCTGTTCATGTAAAAATTGATGTATCCGTGCCTCAGTTCCAGGTTCATCTCTTCATCATCTTTCTGCCTTTTGTCTCAGTGGTTACTGTCCCACACAGTCTGTCTATCTTTCAAAGTCTGTGTTTGCAGCGTTTGAAAACCCAGTGACCATCATCCCTGTATTTGGCAATGGAGTTCCTTGGCTAGAAGAATCGGAAACAATCTTCTTTTTCCTTTCCACCCTGTAGATGCTTTGTACAGAACGTAGGCATTCACCGCCACCAAGTCCAGCATGTTGTAAAACACAGCTACTGGCCACTTGCTTGTTGCTGCTCGTACTGAATACATGCGCGCCATTCTAAACACTGACGTGGAGAATTCCTCTCCTTGTGCAGTGTCCTTTGCCAATGGAGGAAGTTCACGGCAAACGTTATTCACCATGCCCAGTAAAGTGAAGCAGTCTGTGTGACAGTGACAGTGAGGTGAAGAAATTGTCCGTTGTGACATTTCTCCCGTCATCCAGAAATGGCTCCATCAGACTCATGACCACGTTCTCTGCCAGCCTTCACCAAGAACTGTGCTGAAAGTTTCACTCCAGGAGAAAACATGAACATAGATGTACAGCTGTTCTCGACCAAGGTTCATTGTCCATGCAGTATATCGCATCCAAGCCGGACAAATTTGGGATCAAGTTCTGGATGGCCACGGATTTGGAGACCAAATACGTCTGCAACATGTCCCCTAACTTGGGAAAGGACCCCAGTCACCAGAAAAGGGAGAGGCTGGCAGAGAACATGGTCATGAGTCTGATGGAGCCATTTCTGGATGACGGGAGAAATGTCACAACGGACAATTTCTTCACCTCACTGGCACTGTCACACAGACTGCTTCAGCGCAAAACAACACTACTGAGCACAGGGAATAAAGTTTGGTATGAACTTCCTCCAATTTCAAAGGACACTGCACAGCAAGAGGAATTCTCCGCGTCAGTGCTTAGAAGTGGCAGTGTCTCCTTGACAATTTATGCACCTAAAAAAACAAGATTGTGTGTGTTCTGAGTTCTTTGGACCAAGATGTGGCGATCTGTGAAGGCAGAAAGAGGAAACCCAACACGATAACAGACTATAACCACATGAAGGTATGTGAATGTGTGTATAATTTTACATCAGTGCTACAATGTTTTCTGATATGTACTATACAGGCCTATATAGAAAGAAGGTAGAAAAAAAGCAAATACACTCATGACTCTCTCTCTCTCCGCTGTTATAGTGTGGTGTAAATGTGTTGGACCAAATGGCGCGCATGTATTTCGTAAGAGCAGCAACATGCAGGTGGCCAGTAGCTGTATTTTACAACATGCTGGACCTGGTGGTGGCAAATTCCTACGTTCTGTACAAGGCATGTACAGGGTGGGAAGGCAAAAGAAGATTATTTTTGAGTCATCTAGCCAAGGAACTCTATTGCCAATTTATGCCACAAAAGGCTATGGGGACAGAGGAAGGCTGCTGCTGTGCCAGGACTTGTATGGACAACTCAGTGTCAGGTACAGGAGAACTGCAGAAACCGCAGCAGGTTTACCAGTGCAAAGTGTTACAAATTCACTTGCGCCAAATGCAGGGATGATGGTCACTGGGTCTGCAAACACTGCAAAGTTTGAAACACTCAATTTTTTTTTATAAATAAAACAGACTTGTGCTTCCATATATTTTGTGAATGTGTGTCTTTCATATTTGCAGGTCAGTCAGTGTGTGGGATATTTGGTATAGATATGGCAGACTTTTGTGAAGGTTTCCATGTCACACACAGAGGTTTAGCCTGCCTTGGATTTTAGCTGCTCTGAGTAAAAAAATGCAAATGTGCCAGGCCTCACAGGTAATGGGTGTGTTTGCACAACAAAAGCAGGAGGACAATGGCCCAAGAAACTCTCAGCAGGGATGCTAGTAGGTGTTAGGCCCAGGGAATTTGCGAAAATACGCGTAGATTTGGCAGTTCTAGTGCTAAATTAGACACCACATGACACTAGGGCTGAGGAGGTGGGTATAGGCAGGTGGGGTTCTGCCGTCTGCCAGCGGTGGGGTGCCCGTGCCTCGACTGTTCACCTGCTTTTTGCACTTTAGTTATATACACAGTCCATGCTACATTAGGGCCTTGGGGTGCAGGGAGGGGGATGGGGGACTCTGCCATCTGCCAGTGGTGGGGCCCTCATACTCGATCTGCACCCACTAATTTTAATGCATTGTAGACATAAACACACAACTCTCTCACACTTGTACATGCACACTTCACATTAACATGGGACGGGGAATCAGTGGGGGCTGAGAGGTCCCCCCTAACTCTCTGTCTCTGGCCCTGCGCGTGTGGGGTGGCCCGGCAGGTAGAAGACGGCTCTGGCCGGTGTGGGCCGTCTCCTCTTGTGGGCTGCGGGCTGGGTGGTCCTTGGCTCTGCTGCGCCGTGGTGGGGCCCTGGCAGGCGGTCCGGGGTATCTAGGGATGCTCTGAGCCCTTCTAGGCGAATTGTAGGGTTCGGTCTGGGCTGGGCGGGGGGTCTGCCGCTCCCCGGTTGACGCAGGTCCGCTCCTGGGTGGTGGGGGGGGGGGGGGGTGCACTTTGTTTGTATGGGTCTCCCTTAGATCATCCTGCAGTGTCGGGGAGGGGGGGGACGTGCCGGGTCGCTACAGTGGGCGGTGATCCGTCCTGCCGGGGAGCGGGCTGGGGGGACCGTCCGCCAGGGGAGTGTTCCCGGTTGATGGGGCCCTTTGGCCCTGGACCCGCTTCCCTCGGTGGAGGGCTTGCGGGAGGGACTGGGGGGCTCGCTGTCTGTCCCCCCTATGCGGACCTCCTTTTACAGGGGTTGGGCCCCCCTTAGTCCCTCGTGGGCTCCCTCTCGGGTTGGGCGGGTGGTTGTCTTGTGGACATATGGCCATGGGCCGTGTGTTTCTTATGGTTGTTTGTACTCTGTATTCCCCTACACTTTATTTTCTCCATCCCACCATTACATCTCCAGCCCGCTGTTCCTGGGAAAAGCCACCTGCCAATCATCCTTGGAGCAGCAGCCATTCTCAGGATCTCCTACATCACAGATCACCTAATAAACACAGGACCTGTCGACGACTGGAGAAAAGGAGAAACGCTGAAGCACACTGGGCATTTTGGAAGCATTTCATCATAATAAATTACCTTTGCCTTTACAGTTTCTGTGTACAGTTTCATTATAGTAAATTGCACTTAGTTGTGATTACTCAGTTACAAAGACAATGGGTCACTCTATAATGGGTGATGGTATGCTTTTAGCTGTGCTTCCACAGGTTGTATCTGCCTTAGTAAATGACTAAATGTCTTTTTCACAAATGATTTTGATTATGTTTGTAGAATTAAATTAAAGGTAAACCTGTACATTGGTTAAAATAACATCTGACTGCTACAATAATACATCATACAGCGTTTTTTGTACTAATGTGCTACCTTGAGACATTCAGGTTGTATAATAAACAATTTTAATAAGAATTGTGTTAAGTAATTAACTTTCAAAATCTATCAATACCATGCAAAAGTGTAAAGTCAAATTTATGAGATACTTATTACAATAAACGGAAGTAGTCTGTACCCATTTAAAGAGGCTTTACATCGTACAGCTTCTTATACTGGTCTGGTTGGTGGGTATAAAGGATCTATTAGAAATCTTCCTCCTCCAAATGTATCATATCATTTCATGAGTTTTGGTAGAGTGGGGGTAGCAGGATAATAATAGGATTTACTGGTTATTTTTAAACAAAGAGGAAGTACACAGTCCAACCAGGTACTATATTGAAATGCTAACAAGTTTTTAAATATTTTTATTCAAGTGACTTTAAGTCTGGATAATGTTTTTAATGGTTGGCAACGTGTGTATTACTGTATAATTAAATAATTAAACTTCTGAAATGGCCGCTCAGTGCAGGAGGAGGCTGCAAACCTGAAGAGGCACACAACCGTATGGGTGGGGCAGGGGATCAATGGTGTGAGGTAGAGGACCAGGGCAGTGGGATTGCAGTGGCACAAGGGCAACCGTGTGGTCATCATGGGCTCCTCCAATGGCAGCTTCAGGTAAGTCGCTCTGGTAAACCCCGTTAGACTCCAGTGAAGTGAGTGAGGCTGCAGCGCAACACTGGAGGGGACACATGTGGGCTCAGGGGCCCACGTGACTGTAGCAGAGGAAGGGATCTCTAGCTGATGTGGAGGTACAGGCCCAGTGGCAGTAAGGGGTGGGCAGTCAGCTGCAGAGGCTGCGGGGCCAGCGGCCCCACTGTACACATGGACCGCAGGGAATCTCAGCATGTTGTGCCCAAAGTCCAGCACACATGCCGTGCTCCGGGGGAAATTCAGGCCCAGGATGGAGGGATCGAGCATGTCAGCCATCCACATAGTTACTATTCACAACTAAACCCCCCATGTCAAAAGGGAACAACCCCGTCCCTCTTAAAGGGGCCAGGTCACCAGTCATTGTTCTCACCTGCACCAATGTCAGTTCTAGACAGTGTCTGGTCTCACCAGGGTTGCAGTGGAACCTGTATGGACTAGGGCAGTACATGCGACTCACATCACTATGGTGGGTATGTGACAGAAGTTGCCTCTGTGAGTCCAATCCGTAGTCACCACCTCTGCAGCAGGTGGCAGCAGGGCCACCTCCCCGGTGTCACCAAGGAAGTTCCGGAAATTAACCTTGTTGGCCCACATCTTCCCGGCTATGCGTGCCCTTGGCGGAACCCTGGGTGGCGGTGAACTTGGGACACTGTCTGAGGATTGAGGGGTGGGGGGGGTGCTGCTGCCTGTCAGCCTACAGGCAGTCTGCATCCAGGAAGTAAACCTGAGGGCCTGGGTCCTCCAAGCCCTTTGGCGTTTACAGCTTGGTTGATTTCTCCCGCCTCGTTCCCCGCCACCTCGCTGCCCACAATTTCTCTCTCCAAAGCCAGTTCCAGGGCCTCGTCTAGGGACGCAGAGGGGTTGACTGTGTCTGAATGTGAGCTATCTGGGGTTAAGTGTCTAGATAAACTGATCCCTGGCCAGTTCACTCTGTACTGATAGAGCCATGTGAGCACAGACACGCCTACACAACCCCTTGATATCATTAAGCAGGATGCAGAGAGACTCATTTGACTCAATCCCTGCACCTATTGTTTAACTGAGAGGGCAGAAGTCCTCACACTGCCCACAGCGATTCTGCAGGGCACTGACCAGTGTCTCATCCAGGGGCTCAAGCAACCAGCAGTGTACACCTCAGAAAAGCATGTGTGACAACCCTGAGGACCTGCTTGCATACCACAATGGTATCCCATCTCCCCTTGCTCTTTGAAGGGGTACAACCCATCCAGTATAGTTATCACTGGGCTATCACAATGTCATCACAATACTAAAGACTGAAACAAAGCCGTGAGGTCAGACCCTCTGTATACAGCACACAGTCTCACCCTCACATCCTGTATGACCACATTTCTGCTGTTCACATGGCAATTCTCCAGCTTCCTTTGCCCTACAATGGACTGACGACCTGTTGAAGGTCTACCTCACTTTACACTTTGCCCATGTCTTGTGTGTATACCCTGTCCGATCCTAACGTGTATTTAGTGTGTGTAAATCTCTCACTGCATCTGCATTTCGCAGTTCAGCTTCTGACAACATTGTGTTTCCCATCTGTGTATTTGGGTTCGGTGCTTGTTGGGTGCCTGTCGTGGTCCTTCTATTTACAATTGTACGCAGGGCATGCTGGGATATGCGCCCCGCCGGTGTTACACTAGTATAAAAAAGGAATCTGGTCGAGTTTGTTCATTGACCAAATTTTGTTTTTGCGAACCAAATTGTTTGTAGGCCAAAGCATTTGTGAATTGCAAGCACTACTGTACTAATGATAAATTGGTATGAAAAAATGGAGACAATTTCTGAGACACCAGAGCGATCCGTGTACTGTAATATTTATCTTATCAATAACACAGTAAAAATACACATTAGCGCCAATTCATCTTCTTTATTCATCATGAATATTTTAATTCATTAATGCAGGAGTCTGTGATAAATCGCTATCAGCATTTGGTTTATAATGGCCAATTAATGATAACTAAAAAGAAACAGAGAGACTAAAGACACAACTTTCAACCATGATATGAGTGCTGTTGCTGCATAATTTGTCCACCAGGGGTCACAGCGCAACCCCCATCTCGGCAAGATGGATGACTTGAAATATGTTTCTATATCAAGTTGAATTATTTTTATTTCTATAGCACATTTAAAAACAATCTATGTTGTGCCAAAGTGCTGTAGGTCAAAATAATATAAATATATAGTAAAAGTAGAGACATTGGCCAATGTTACACAATGTTACACAAAAAATAATCAGAATCAGACTGTGGTTTATTGCCAAGTAGGTTGACCCTACAAGGAATTCTTTTTGGTATAATGGTGCTCCATGGAAAAACAAGACTAAGCAACAACCAAGTTCAAAAAACAGTGCAAAAGTTATACAATAATCTAGTAATAAATATAAAATCACTATAAATGTTAAATACATGATGTGCAAAGCAGAATAGTCAGATTAAATAGATAAATAAAATGTGTTCCTGTGTGTGCAGGGTCAGTACAGAGATGCATCTAATAAGAAGCGGTGTAAGGCTGAATTAGCTCCGAGACGGACTGGGGACCTATGCCATGTATCGCCTTAGAAAGAAATAAGAAATCTTTAAACTGTATTCTCAGAAATTCTCAAAACTTAACAGGTAGCCAATGCAATGTAGCCAACACAGGGGAAATTTGGTGTCTAATTTTTGTTGAGAGCCTGGTAGCACCGTTTTGA
Source organism: Brienomyrus brachyistius (assembly GCF_023856365.1). Taxonomy (NCBI): domain Eukaryota; kingdom Metazoa; phylum Chordata; class Actinopteri; order Osteoglossiformes; family Mormyridae; genus Brienomyrus; species Brienomyrus brachyistius. Next base: position 58,439 of record NW_026042712.1, read on the forward strand.
ACAAGGAGTAGTCAGAATAAAGATGCTTCTGGTAAACCTGGGTACAGAGAACGGCAGTAACCCAATCAGGATAAAAGCAGGAGTAACTCTCCAGGTCTTTGGCTGAAAGGTGTGGTTTAAGCCAGGCTATTGAACTCAGCTGACAGAAACACCCCTTCACAACAGCATTTATTTGTTTATCAAACTCAGTGATGAATCAAAGATGACACCAAGATTTTTATTATGTGACTGGAGGTTTTCTGAATGAGGCCCTAATTGTTCTCTGAGATCATGAACAGTGACCAAAACTCATTACCTCTGTCTTGTTTTCATTAATCTGGACGAAAGTCATTGCTGTCCTGTTCTTAATATCCTCCAGACAGTTAGAAAGGGCCACCAGAGAGCAGCAGTCACCAGGTTTTAATGGCAGATATGGCTGCGTATCACCAGCATAGCAATGATATTTTACATAATAACGTTCACAAATAGAGCGCAAAGGAAACATGTATAGAGGGAATATGAGAGGGCCTGTATCACAGGACTGGATATGTTTACAAGTAAGGCCATAGTACTGAAGGGGTGTGGCCATCCCACACAGTGACAAGCCCATTCATTCACCTCATCTAGGCCTTTTACTAGGGATTTAAGGTCCTGGTTTTCCTCTCAGACCCTAGAACACACTGCCAGGCTCAGATTCCCGATCCCACATCCTGCTGAAGCCCTTCCCAAGATCAGACACTAGTTTTGTTTTCCTTGTTCTTATAGTAAAATGATGGTCTTTGACTTTTATACATCATCACTGTTCTGTTAATTACACATGACCTAATCTAAGTATTACACAAACCAAGCATAATTACTTAGAGATGTCATAAGATGGAAAATCCTTATTCAGTTAATTATTTTCCCCACAGGTGCTGACAGTGTGTCTACAGTGAAATGGGCCTGTGTACAGAGAGGATGATCTGTAACAATCCCATGTTCCTATGGTGACAGATATAAAACTCATGTGAAATACTGGTGCAGAGGGTATAATGTGAGGTCATGTACTCCCATAGTACACACTGACTCTCCACAGGAGGGTAAAGTGTGAGTCAGAGATGATCCTGACCAGCGAGTCTTCACTGTGACCATCAACAATCTGACAGCTGAGGACTCCGATCGGTACTGGTGTGGTGTGAAGATCAGTGGAGCCTTTCTGATCAGGTTAATCTGTCAGTCACTGATGGTAAGATGTCTGTACTGCAGACTGTAGCCAATGAGATGCACAGTATGTAACATGTCACTGAGTCAAAAAGGAAGGACCTTAACACAAACACTGATGAAAAAAATGTTTTAATATTTTAAAAATCTGCATTTTAATTTAATTCAATATGATAAACGAGACTTGGAAGAAGTAACAGTGTCAGCTAAATCGGGCGACTTCATGAGGTTAAATATGATAAGCAATATGTTAAAAAATGTCAGTTTATTGGCCAAACATTTACATACAGTATGTATGTTGTAATGGGCTGATATTCATAAACATTTCATTGCTGTGGAAATCGTTGAGTGTTTTACCTGTGTGTTGAAGTCCTCCAGGGCTGTCAGTGGACAAACAGGAGGTGACGGGTGTGGATGGAGACAGTGTCAGTGTTACTATGGAAACAACAAAAGACAAAGGATGTGGTGTAAGATTGGGGGCTCCTGTGCATCAGAGAGATCAGTGAGTTTGCATGGGAGGCCTGTCCTGATCAGGGATGACACAGAAAATAAAACCTTCATTGTGACAATGAGTGGGCTGGAGAGGAAGGACACTGGCTGGTATTGGTGGCTGGTTGTGGAATCCTGCAGATTCCAGTTCATATTACTGTTAAACATAAGTAATTGATTTAAATCTGCCTGTGAATTATTTATGCTTGAATATAAATAGATACATACTAATCAACCCAGCAGTTTCACTCACGAAGGGGTTTGTGCTTCTTTGTGGGGATAATCCCCTATTTATCAGCTGTTGTGAAACAGAGTTATTTATTGGGATTATTGTTTCAATGATAGTGGCACGGTGGTCCAGTAGGCGGCGCTGTTGCTTCACGCCTCCATGTTTAGGGGTTTGAATCTGGCTTCTGCTCTGTCTGTGTGGAGTCTGCATGTTCTCCACATGCTGTGTGGGTTTCCTCCAACAATCCAAAAACGCACAGTCAGGCTAATTGGTGTCTTTAATATTGAATGTGTGTCTTCTAGTTTATGATCAGTCTGTAATATGACAAAAATCACAGCATTTTCCACAGACATACAGCCAGTCACTTGTTATGTATACAAATCCAGACAAATCCATGTAGCTTGCAACATAATTCAGGCATTTTTTCATCTTTGTGAGGATGAATTGTTACTAATGGTGTGCAGACTGACTAACATGTCTGTAGGTGGTTTTTCATTGCAGCGTAGACCAGTGTTACAATTGTACTCTGTAATATCTGTTCCAGTGCTGCATCCATCCATTGTCTGAAACTGCTTGTCTAATTCAGGGTCCCTATGGGCGCAAGGCAGGGAACGTCCCATGACAGGGTGCCAACCAATTGCAGGACACGCTCACACTCCATTCCCTCGCACAAGCACACCTACCGGCAATTTGACAACTCCAATTAGCCTCAGCATGTTTTTGGACTGTGGGGGGAAATCAGAGTCCCTGGAAGGAACCCCACAATGACACAGGGGGAGCATGCAAACTCCATACACACGGAACTCCAGCGAAGACTTGAGTACACGTGCCAGAGGAGTGAGGCGACAGTGCAAACCCTGCTTTTTATTAACTATCCTTTCTCCTGTTTCCACTGCTCTCCTTTTCTCTGCACATGATGAAGAAGGAGGGGATAATGAAAAACGGAGGTAAGCATTCAGCAGCATTTACAGTAGTGTGGGGGTCCAGCTAGCAGCATTTACCTGATCACACAGTAATGGGAAACTGTCATTTTAATTTTAAGAGAAAAAAATATTTTTTATTTGATTTTCTTAATAATAAACTTGAGATCCCATCCCATCCAGGGTGAGCCCTTGCCTTCTGCCCTGTGCTGCTGGGGAATGACTGCAGGCCTGTTTTTACAAAATAGTGTAACATGTTGTGTGATAATCTCTAGCTATTTTCATGCTCTTTGTTAATGTCTCCTGTTCCTCACATGTGTCCTGTGTAATAGTACCGATGTGGCTGTACCGTGTTTCTATAAAGCATGTAAGACTTTACTGTTCACATCCACCCTCTTATTCAGCTCTTTGGTCCAGCTGGCTCTGTATGTAGGACTGAGCTGATCGGTGCTGCTGTCGATTATCAAGGTGGTTTTACTTCAGTCAGAACAGATTCACTGTTTTGTTCTTCAGGTTTAAATGTGATATGTGTGACTGACAGACACACTGGTGTATTATATGTCTCACAGGTGGGAGCAGGTTCTGGATGCTGTACTGAAAGCTGGGACTGGTGTGTTTTACCTGATTTGCACCATCATCACCATTCAGCTGCACTGGACCTCCTGTAGAAAGCGGGAACCAATCAGAGAGAAGCAGAGGGTCTCCCTGGATCAGAGGAAGCTGGCAGAGGAGATGACCTTCGTGGAGCAGAATGAGTCAGACGAGCTGTAAAATAAACGGTTATGCTAACTGCAGTGAAGCCTCTCTCACTCGGCCCTGCTCAGTCTGTACAGTCATAGCATGAGAGTCAGTTAAACACAGAGGGGATGATTATCTGCTGGCAACCTGTACAACCACGTATTGGCCACTTATTCACAAGTGCTTTGCTGCCACCTGCTGGTTAATGTTTAATAATCGTTATCTTGTGAAGGTAAGACTGGTTTTTATTAAATTGTCTCTTGATTCTGAAAAAATATGGTACTATGCAAAAGTCTTGGGCCATCAAAGAAAACGTTTAATGCTATTTAATTGGGTTGTGTATATTTGCTCAGAACAAAAACACAATTATCATAAAAATATATGCAAATTAAAAGTGACACAATAAAAACTAACAAGAATTTCTTCTTTTCTCCATAAAGTTACTGATGCCTTGTTGGATCGCTAGATGAACCACGCTTTGGATCCTAAACCTCTCCTCAGGGGCACCCCAGCCATTCCATGTATTTGTTAAATTCTGCCACCAGCTCACTTAATTAATTAATTTAATTAAACAAATGTGTCATGCCCGGCTCGTCCGCTCCTCCTGTGTGCCACGCCCCCTGATTACCCACGTGTTTTCTCCCGATTGTACCCAGCTGTATCTAGTTAATTTGCTCAGTCCTGTGTATTTCAGTCCGTGTCTTACCCGAGTCCTTTGTCCGTCATTGATGTCAGTTGATGTTCGTGCCCTCGTCCCTGAGATTAAACCCCTCGTTTGCCCTGATTCTCGGCTGTCTGCCTGCTTCTTACCCGCCTGCCCGCGATCGCTGCCGTCTCCCGTGACAAAATGTTAATGATGCATTGATTAGCCATAGGAGTTGTGTTATAAAAAGATATAGGTCTATTGGATGGTTGGTGCAAATGTTTTACTAACTTTAGAAGAGATTTTGAAATGACTGGGCTGCCACACTTTGACGGACAAAATATTATAATTCTAGACCAAGATGAAGATCATTTGAACATCATTTTCTTCGACAGCCCAAGACTTTTGTACAGTTTTGTATGTGTCTTTTATACTGGTCATAATTTGTTTAAATACATGATTAATAAATTGATACTTTACAAAACATTTCATATTTTTCTGAAATTGGTAATTATTAAAAATGAATTTCACAAACTTAAATGGTTTGGCTGCGATGGGCTGGCCCCCCATCCAGGGTTGTTCCCGTGCCCATTGCTTCCGGGATAGGCTCCGGACCCCCCACGACCCAGTAGGATAAGCGGTTTGGAAAATGGATGGATGGATGGAGGGATAAATGGTTTGGAGTTTTTAGGTCACCCCTCCTCGTCAGAGCCCACCAATCAGGGACTCTTTAAAAGAGTGATGTAATCGGGAACGCCCACTTTTCAATCTGCAGTACAAATACACCAGCTTGTCTCTGCTAACAACAGCCTGTGAATGTCAGTTAAGGAGGAAACAGTACCACATACATATTGGCCAACATCAAATGAAAATGTAACACACGAAAACAGGACTGCCCACTTATCACTCTGCGTAAAATCACACCAGCTTGTCTGAGCTGACAGCAGCCTCACATATCAGCTAAGGAGGAAGACGGCATATCAAAAGTAAAAAGAAAGACACCATCAAATGAAAATATCCCTGTGTGATCTATTGGTTTCTGCTTTCACTCCCATTAAATGACAGTAAGTCTAGTTGGTGTCCGTGGTACTGAAAACCTGGATCAGTAAATTCCAAATGAAACTTCTTTACCTGATTTAACTGTAACTCACTTATTTTGTTGGCAATGATGCTTTGTTGAGTCTAGAAAGGCGCAAAGTGGGTTTCAGATAAATTAAATGAAGTAGTTTTGCTTAAAAACCAAAAAGCTTTGAACAATCAGTTCAGCTTTGGACTGTAGTGCTTCACAAAAGTAAAATCCATCCAGTTAAATCTCTTTATCCCCAAGTCAAGAAGATATCAAATGCAGAAGCACATTGTGGGAGATACAAGGTGCAGACACATTAAAAGCACTTTTTTTGTGTGAACATTATAAAACAGATTGATACACATTAAGCAGTTTGTAACTTTACATCCAGACCTACATCAGTCAGAAAAAGCAGGCGATGACCATCCCATCCAGCAGCTTCATCTCTGATTGTACAGAATCCCATGTCAGCGTAACTTCTGAAGTCATGACTAAACTAATTTCCAGCTCTGCCTTCAGTTTCATCTGTTAAATTAAATTAGGAACTAAACTAAACTAGGAGGGAAATATAGTCAAGCTACTTAAGTAGCCGAATTTTGTGTATCCACTAGAGGGCAGCCACACATAGATTCCCTTATGAATGGTTCTGATGCTTCCGGAAAGCACTGCACAAAGACCCAGGTATGCCAGTGAGGAACGGATAAAGAGCAGACGGATCCAAATACTAGCTGTAATATATAGTATTTTCAATGAATTTAAACAAATTAATATAACAGTGTCAGAGTGTCAGATCCATGTGACTTTTTATGATTGAAGAACTTTGAAAGCCTGAATATAACTGAGGAGGCCCACGGACCCCATTATGTGTGAAACATCATTGTGGTGCTGAGAGAAACACAGGACTGCTGATAAGACCCAGATGAAGTGAATTACCTGACTTTGCCCCCACCCATCCCCCCCCCCCAGGATACCCCCACCCCTGTCATACAGACACCTTCCTAACGGACCTCATGATTTGTGCTGATCCACACATATGAAAAGGACCTACTGCAGTGACATTTTAAAACTGTATAAAACATAATAAAGACTGAAATAAAGGCCTGAGGTCAGACCCTCTGTATGTAGCACACAGTGTTTCTGCAGAGTCTCACACTCACATCCTGTATGACGACTTTTCTGCTTTTCAGAATAAGTCTGATTTCACTGCTCTTTGCTCATTTGCAATATGAGGAAGTAACAGTTTAGAAAAGAACTAGACTTATTTGATTAATTTGTTTGTAGTTTAAATTCTGTGAGCATGAATGATTCACTGTGAAGACCAGCTATCAATAATTTTGCTATGAAATCATGTTTCTAAAATGATAAGATTCTAGATGAAATCAAAATATTTATTCCTGGTAAGAGCAGGACAACAGCAGCATCAAACTGTTTTCCTTTTTACAGACAAGAAATAGACAGGAAATGCATCAGTGCACAAACAGTTTATGAAAATCAAAGATAGATGGATGATTTTTAAACATTTAAAACCCACAAAAAGGGAGGCAGTGAGGTTAAGGAGAGTCAGGAAGTCAGTGTCAGTCTCCACAGATCTGAGGTCAGCGATACACACATAAGGCTCCTCTGATGCTCCTTTTCATCCTCTTCTTCACTGATGGGCCTCCAGGTGAGGATCACTTACTCTGGGACTCCACCATTCAGCGTAGTTAAGATGAAGATACATTTTGCACAATATACTTACTACATCTGTTTGTTTATATTCATATTGTTCCATGAAGTTTGATCACTTCCCGATTATAGTCTGTGGTGGTAGCATGTTGACTGACTGATTTTAGAATTGACTGCAGTCTTCTTTGTGTCCACTATGTGGCAGCAGTATAAAGGAAATATCTTATTCTGTCACAGCTGCTGGTGTGTGTAAAAATTCACATACTCTGATAACAAGTAATTCTGCCTCCAACTGTTTGTCAGGGACCTGGGCAGGAATGAATTACATGCCGACTGTACATACAACAGAGATAGGCTCCTGGGAGAACTTTGCCAGAAGTTGAAACACGACTTTAAGAATGACACTGATACAGAGTACTCAGCTGTTTGGTTGAAACTAAATCTTGGTCTGGATTTTTACATTCTGGACCTGAACTACCCACTGCTGCACTGACCCCCACCTTCTTCTTTTTTTTCCCTTTGTCCTGTCCGGCAGCTTTAGCAGAATCATGGTCTGAATGCACTGCTGTGACAAACATGTTTGCTTTACCATGAGGGGTTCTATAAACTCTGTATAGGCCTCTCATGTTGATCGATTTCATTTTTTAAATTTAAAAAAATTATTTATTTCATTTTTAGGCGGCATGGTGATGCAGTGGGTGAGCTGGCCGAAGAGGATGGACAGATTAGGAGGGAAAAAAAGAAGGAAAAAGAAGAAAGGAGCAAGTGAGATGAAATGAAAGTTTTTAGCGGGTGTCTCTAACTTTGCTCTGCCATTGCATGCACACCACTTCCAGGGCCAGCCTTGCTCTCACGCTGATATACTGTCAGATTATGCACATCTTATATGTTGTTTTAACCCTTAGCGTATTAGTAAAGGCTGTTTTGTACTTACTTGATGTGATGGTCCACTTTACTGTGGCCTTGAGCCACATTAGAAATTTATTTCTGATATATTTAACTTAATCCTCATTTTTCTTTTGCCCATGAGCACGAAACAGCTAAATAATTAGCATGATGCAGAAGTTATTCTCAGACAAGCACTTAATCTAAAAAGCAGAAATGTCATCATACACGATGTGAGGGTGAGACTGCAGACACACTGTGTGCTGCATACAGAGGGTCTGACCTCAGGCCTTTGTGTCAGTTGTTATTATGTTTGATTTGTGATTCTCACCTGGAGGCCCATCAGCGGATGAAGAGGAGCATCAGAGGAGCCTTATGTGTGTCTCACTGACCTCAGATCTGCGCAGACTGGCACTTACTTCCTGATTCTCCATAACTTTGCTGTTTCTCTGTCTTTATCTGTTACTCAGGAGTCCTGAAGTCCAATGAAAAATCCGCTTTCTCCTGTCTATTTGGCTGATACAAGTTCTGCTCACTTCTGCTTGGGTTGCATGGATCACCAGCCACTTGTCACCAACTAACAGACCACAGCCTACCTGACCAATGTCATAACTGGTGCACCTAGGTATAAAATTTAGTCTCACTGTCTCCAAAAAAGGTCACTGTCTGGAACCCCATGGAACCACATTTTTGATTCCTTAGACAAGAGCATCCTGAGCAGCTGCATCACGGTCTGAATTGGGAACTGCCTCGCCTCAGATCATAAGACCAGCGGATAGTGAGGATAGCTGAGAAGATTATTAGAGTCTCTCTCCCCTCCATCATGGACATTCACATCACACGCTCCATCCGCAAAGCCACCAACATTGTGGATGACCGCACCCACCCCTCACATAATCTTTTCACTCTGGCATCTGGAAAAGCATTCAGGCCTCCACAACCAGACTCAGAAACATGGCGCCTGACTACTGAACTCTCAGGGACTGATCTGATACCACACACAACACACACACACATACAGCTGTGTAATTATATCTTCGTGGGGACTCTCCATTCATTTCTATGGGGAAAACTGTAATCCCAACATGACAACTTTAACCCCTACCAACCCCTAACCTTAACCATATGTAACCAAACCAAATACAAGACTTTTGGCATTTTTAGTTTTTTGACTGTATTTACAGATCTTTGTGAGTACCTGAAAATGCCCCCCAAAACATCAAAATAACGGGGTTTTTGTCACATTGTGGGGGACATTTGGTCCCCACAATGTAATATACACCTACTCCACACACACACACACACACACACACACAGAGATTAGGTATTTGAATCTTTGTGGAGATTCTCCATTCATTTGTATGGGCGTAACCCCAATCCTAACTATGGCAACCTTAAACATTGCAGTAGTTACCAAGCAGTAACAGTAAGCAACCAAACAAAATGCAAGACTTTTTGAATTATTCATTTGACTGCATTCACAGAATTTAATAAAATTCAGTATCTTACTTTCGGGACCGAAAACATGTCCCTACAAAGTCAAAATAACATGTTTTTATAGCACTATGTACATAACCACCCACCCAAACGCGCGCACACACACACACACAAACAGGCCTACCTACAGTATACCCTCCATAGATTCCTGAATGAAATATCTGTAAAGCAGTTATTATGGCATGGCGTTTGGTTTGAACATGCAGTTTTTAAGAATATTGCGCTAATTCTAAACGAAAGACTGCACTAATTCTAAAATAGCTATATAAGAACTTTATTTACCATTAAATAAATTATAAATCAAACCAAAATTTAGTCTCTCAAAAAACTTGTATATGACATATCTTTGTTCACATTATGAGAAATTAAAAACACCAGGACACAGAATGTGAATAACAAGAACTATAGTGTTCTTTCTCAAAAGCGTACCTACCAACGTGGCTAAAATGCTAATTGCGTTCACCAGCTGTGGAAAAAAAACAGCGGGGCACCCCAAACATCGCGGTATTACGCATTACCGTAATACTGCATAGCAAAGACATAATGTCATAAAAAAATTACAGTCAGTATTTATAGACAGAACTGCGTGGTTTCCCATTGACAAGTAGATACATGGTTTACGGGCTTGAAGGCGGTTAGATCAACAAATCCAATCACGCTCAGCCAAAACAAGCACGAGCTAAACATACTACTATTGATTGGTTCACCTTCAAATTCGTCCCGCCCTGACAATTAATTCTCGTTTTCATTCGTTGAAAATGGCGTCAGTACATATCTTCATCCTTTCGACCAATGAAAAATTTCGCTGGTTTCCATAGAAACAAAATCAGTGCAGTTTGAACATAAACTTTCTGACAGAGCGATGGCGCAGCGGTGAGAAGCATCTCTTCCTATGTTTCTTGCTATTTCTTCAGATTATGTTTTGTTAGCATAGTTAATTATATATTTCATTGTATGTCGTGATATAGTTCATGCAAATATTGCCGCAAAATATAATTGAAATATATTTAAAATTAGTAGCTTAAACTGTAGATGCTGTGGCCATTTTTCGTAATGTGATTGTTTATATTTAAATTGTAAGAGAAAATAATTGTGTTAAACTTAAAAACAACAAGCCTTATGGTTGATATGATTGGTTTTACTCATCCGGTCTGTCGTAATGCGTTTCATCTGAAGATGTTATTCTGAAAAGAGCCCCTATACGTTTACTTTTTAAATGTCCCATGTTGTTGAAGTAAGATTAACCGTTTGCTGGGTTCATTACCATGGCGATGTTATAACGTACCGAAGCAGCGTCCTGATTTCGCCAGCGTTACTGTATAGGTTGTGAAACAGTTTTAGCAATTTGGCCGCTTCTATCGGAGTAGCCTCGATGCCACGAGCAGCCAATGAAGGCTCCATCCCTTTCCATAGGCATTCTTGGTGAATAGCATTTAGCAAATGTCTGGAGTACGTTGAAAATACAGTGTCTAGTTTGGCTTTGAGAGTATCACAGACGGCTAGTTAATTATGTTAACCAGAATGAAAATTCCGAAAGCTGTTTCCTGGACCAACGACCAGCACTGGGGAGCCTGGGACCTGTGGGACGAGGTGATCGACTGGGGAGAGAGGAAAGGTTTGGAGGAGTGCTCACCAGCGACACCCCCCACTGTCCAGGCTGGGGAGGTTATGGGGGGACTGGGAGGTGTGACGGACTGGTGTAAGGGAGGGGAGGGTGTGAGAGTGATAGGCAATGCTGGCATTGTTTCTGAGACTCTTCAGAGAGGAAACTGGCGGTGTAGAGATAGATGTGGGTCTGGTATAGATAGAAGATGTAGAAGTGGTGGAAAATTAATATTAAAGTTGAGCTTGTAGAGCTCTTGACACAGAGAAGAGCCAAAATACAAGGAAGATGAAGCTGTGGTTCTTCTGCTGCTGTTTGGGGAACATTAAATGTTTGAAACAGTATCAAAGATAATGAATTAAGTGTGCTAAATTTTGAGATGTATAGTGGAATGTTTATTAATAATTGTTAATGTGGCGCCCCTGAACCCCCTCGGTTGGCCGCCCCTGCCGGTTGTGTGGGGTCAGGGATGAGGACTAATCGGGGCCAGTCGGGGATCTGGCCCCGGTGCCGGGGGGGGCCCACTCCTGCACGCCCTTATTGCTCCCCTGGGCCGGACACCACATTTCATACAACACTAGAGCTTTGAGGGGCAGTGGGGAGGTTTTACTTGCACATTAGACACCACATGACACTAGGGCTGAGGAGGTGGGTATAGGCAGGTGGGGTTCTGCCGTCTGCCAGCGGTGGGGTGCCCGTGCCTCGACTGTTCACCTGCTTTTTGCACTTTAGTTATATACACAGTCCATGCTACATTAGGGCCTTGGGGTGCAGGGAGGGGGATGGGGGACTCTGCCATCTGCCAGTGGTGGGGCCCTCATACTCGATCTGCACCCACTAATTTTAATGCATTGTAGACATAAACACACAACTCTCTCACACTTGTACATGCACACTTCACATTAACATGGGACGGGGAATCAGTGGGGGCTGAGGGGTCCCCCCTAACTCTCTGTCTCTGGCCCTGCGCGTGTGGGGTGGCCCAGCAGGTAGAAGATGGCCCTGGCCGGTGTGGGCCGTCTCCTCTTGTGGGCTGCGGGCTGGGTGGTCCTTGGCTCTGCTGCGCCGTGGTGGGGCCCTGGCAGGCGGTCCGGGGTATCTAGGGATGCTCTGAGCCCTTCTAGGCGAATTGTAGGGTTCGGTCTGGGCTGGGCGGGGGGTCTGCCGCTCCCCAGTTGACGCAGGTCCGCTCCTGGGTGGTGGGGGGGGGGGTGCACTTTGTTTGTATGGGTCTCCCTTAGATCATCCTGCAGTGTCGGGGAGGGGGGGGACGTGCCGGGTCGCTACAGTGGGCGGTGATCCGTCCTGCCGGGGAGCGGGCTGGGGGGACCGTCCGCCAGGGGAGTGTTCCCGGTTGATGGGGCCCTTTGGCCCTGGACCCGCTTCCCTCGGTGGAGGGCTTGCGGGAGGGACTGGGGGGCTCGCTGTCTGTCCCCCCTCTGCGGACCTCCTTTTACAGGGGTTGGGCCCCCCTTAGTCCCTCGTGGGCTCCCTCTCGGGTTGGGCGGGTGGTTGTCTTGTGGACATATGGCCATGGGCCGTGTGTTTCTTATGGTTGTTTGTACTCTGTATTCCCCTACACTTTATTTTCTCCATCCCACCTTTACATCTCCAGCCCGCTGTTCCTGGGAAAAGCCACCTGCCAATCATCCTTGGAGCAGCAGCCATTCTCAGGATCTCCTACATCACAGATCACCTAATAAACACAGGACCTGTCGACGACTGGAGAAAAGGAGAAACGCTGAAGCACACTGGGCATTTTGGAAGCATTTCATCATAATAAATTACCTTTGCCTTTACAGTTTCTGTGTACAGTTTCATTATAGTAAATTGCACTTAGTTGTGATTACTCAGTTACAAAGACAATGGGTCACTCTATAATGGGTGATGGTATGCTTTTAGCTGTGCTTCCACAGGTTGTATCTGCCTTAGTAAATGACTAAATGTCTTTTTCACAAGTGATTTTGATTATGTTTGTAGAATTAAATTAAAGGTAAACCTGTACATTGGTTAAAATAACATCTGACTGCTACAATAATACATCATACAGCGTCTTTTGTACTAATGTGCTACCTTGGGACATTCAGGTTGTATAATGAACAATTTTAATAAGAATTGTGTTAAGTAATTAACTTTCAAAATCTATCAATACCATGCAAAAGTGTAAAGTCAAATTCATGAGATACTTATTACAATAAACGGAAGTAGTCTGTACCCATTTAAAGAGGCTTTACATCGTACAGCTTCTTATACTGGTCTGGTTGGTGGGTATAAAGGATCAATTAGAAATCTTCCTCCTCCAAATGTATCATTTCATGAGTTTTGGTAGAGTGGGGGTAGCAGGATAATAATAGGATTTACTGGTTATTTTTGATACGGTAAAATCGCAAGACTCAGAAAAATAAAAATTTGTGTATGGTCAGAATTATCAGTGGTAGGAGATTTTGTCCCTACTACCATCTGGGAAAAAAACATTCTGGTGCTTATCTGTGAAGAAGCAATTTCAGGAGATATAAATCCTTGCAAAAAGTAGTCTCCCACTCTATAAATAGGGTGCAATTTGTTTTTTCACGCAGTGGAAAAGGAAATGTTTTTTTAATGTTGATGACGACTGTAACTGGTCAAAAGGTGGCGCCAAAGATCCCCAGTAATGCATCGCCCATTAATGTACAGATATCCCCCTGCCTCACCATGCATGACTCCTCCAATGGTGCTGCTGTTTAACAGTACATTCATCCTAACTATACAATTTGATATCTGGTATCGTCCTGTCAGTTTTAACCCATTTCTAAGTCCCGTATGGTTTAGGTAGCTTTTTTTCCAAAATGATGACCATGAAATTCAGCACATATAACAAATATTGAACTATAGGCATTAATTGAAATGCTCTCTCTCACAGACACACACATATTAGATGTCTATGTCTTTGAAATTGTTTAATACGAATTAATCTGTTTTATAATGTTCACACAAAAAAAGCTTTTGTGTTCACATTTTACAACCCCAAATCAGAAAAAGTTGGGATGGTATGTAAAATGAAAATCAAACTGAAAACAGCACTTTGTTAAATTATCTTTGACCTGTATTACATTGAAAACAATACAACAGCACATTATTTAATGTGTTCCTCGTGAATTTCATTGTTCTTTTTCAAACACGTATTCCAATTTTGGTTCTTAGAACACATTTCAAAAAAAGTTGGGACAGTAAAGCATTTAGTACTTTGTAATGTCGCCATTCCTTTTCACAACACTTAAAAGACATTTAGGGACTGAAGACACCAAGTGATGTAGTGTTTCAGGTGTAATTTTGTCCCATTCTTCCTGCAAACAAGTCTTAAAGCGGACAACAGTACGGGGTCTTCGTTGTCACATATTGCGCTTCAAAATGAACCACACATTCTCTATTGGAGACAGGTCGGGACTGCAGGCAGTCAAGTACCCATACCCTCTTCCTCCACAGCCAGGACTTTGTAATGTGTGCAGAATGTGGTTTCGCATTGTTTGTTGAAAAATGCATGGGCGTCCCTGGAAAAAATGTCTTCTTGAAGGTAACATATTGTGCTCCAAAATCTCTATGTACTTTTCAGCATTAATGGTGCCATCACAGAACTGCAAGTTACCTTTGCCAAGGGCACTGACACAACCCCATACCATGACAGACCCTGGCTTTTGGACTTATTGCTGGTAACAGTCTGGGTGATCCTTTTCTTCTTTGGTCTGGAGCACACGGCATCCATTTCTCACAAAAAATACCTGAAATACTGATTCATCTGACCACAGTACACGTTTTCACTGTGTGATGGTCCAACTCAGATGCGTTCTGAGCCCAGAGAAGCCGACGGCGCTTCTGGACACTGTTAAGATGGGGCTTGCTTTTGGCACAGTACAGTTTTAACTGGCATTTGTGGATGTAACTACGTATTGTGGTACTTGACAAAGGTTTGCCAAAGTAGTCATATGTGGTCATATCGCTTATAGATGAATGACGATTCTTGATGCAGTGGGATGCTGAGGGATCGGAGATCACGGTAGTTCAACTTAGGCTTGCTTCCTTGTCCTTTACGCACTGAAATTGCTTCAGATTCCTTCAATCTTTTAATTATGGTATGCACTGATGAAGGTGAAATATCCAAATCTCTTCCTGTCGTTCTTTGAGGAACATTGTTTTTAAACATTTCAATAATTTTCTCACGTATTTGTGCTGCTTTTGTACCAAATCATAATTACAATCACCTGTTGACATCACTTGTTTCAAATCACATCATTATTTAACCAATTTACCTCACTACTGGCCCTAAATCGCTCCTGTCCCAACTTTTTTGGAAATGTGTTGCAAGAACCAAAATTGGAATACGTGTTTATTTTGAGGAAAACAATGAAATTCATGAGGAACACATTAAATAATGTGATGGGGGTAACACAATAAATTCAAGATTTTTATTTGTCGTACAAATGTAGTGGTACACTGGCAGCGAAATGAAATTGTCGTTACTCCAGTCGGTGTAATAAACACACTAGTAAAAGGACATCAAAATTAAACAACGTGAATTAACTGAAACTACAGAAAGATAATAAGAAAATATAACAATAAAAGGTATATAAAAAGTAAAGATGAAAATGTATAAAAAATATGTAGAAATGTTTAAAGTACAGATTGTAGTTATAGCATATTTTAGCTTTTAATCTGTGATGTTAATGATCCTACTGGCCGGGGGTAGAAGCTTCTCCTCGGCCTCTCAGTCCCGGCCATAAGGCCCCGGGGACTTATGCAGGGCGGCAGTTCTGTCCTGGTGATTCTCTGGGCGCATCGTATCACCCTCAGCGGGACTCGGCGGCCCTCAGAGCTGGAGCTGCCGTACCGAGCAGTTATGCTCCCGGAGAGCACAGATCCCACATTGCCGCTGTAGAAGGTTTTTTGTGGCACAGACGAGAGTCTGTATTTCCACAGCTGCCTCACATGATACACTCACTGTCAGGCTTTCAGCACTAAAGTTACAGATTACTGGGTGGCCGAGAGGTCTGTGAAATTTGGAGGGTCAGTAGCTTGCCTGGGAAGCCTTAGCATTCAGCGAAAACTGAACAGAGAGCCCTGTAGCAGGGTTGTCTAATTTGTTTAGCTGGCTGGCATAAGATTTTCAGTTTGAAACAAGTATGCACACAGATTTACATGTACGTAACAGTTTTATTACCTTGTAAATAGTTTGCAGGGTTTTCAAAGTACCCCAGTGCATTTGATATAGCGAATTTTAGGTTTATAATGAAATAATATAGATTTGCCCTAAGATTTAATAAGATTTCTTGCGTGAGCGTGAGAGTCTGAAGGTGTGAGTGTCACACCAGATGGGTGAGAGCTGGCAACCCTGGCTCTGTTCAGTAGCCTCAGAAATTCTTTCGAACTTTCCAAACACAGCTGATGGAAATCAATGGACGCAAAGGTTCTCAGTGACCATTTTAGCTTGTTTTTAGACTAAAGGCCTATGATGGATCTTTGGAATGTTGCGGAGATACGAATGCTGAGGACAGCATACTTTGTGCTGTGAGTGTTATGTTAACCATGTAAACAAAGAGGAAGTACACAGTCCAACCAGATACTATATTGAAATGCTAACAAGTTTTTAAATATTTTTATTCAAGTGACTTTAAGTCTGGATAATGTTTTTAATGGTTGGAAACGTGTGTATTACTGTATAATTAAATAATTAAACTTCTGAAATGGCCGCTCAGTGCAGGAGGAGGCTGCAAACCTGAAGAGGCACACAACCGTATGGGTGGGGCAGGGGATCAATGGTGTGAGGTAGAGGACCAGGGCAGTGGGATTGCAGTGGCACAAGGGCAACCGTGTGGTCATCATGGGCTCCTCCAATGGCAGCTTCAGGTAAGTCGCTCTGATAAACCCCGTTAGACTCCAGTGAAGTGAGTGAGGCTGCAGCGCTACACTGGAGGGGACACATGTGGGCTCAGGGGCCCATGTGACTGTAGCAGAGGAAGGGGTCTCTAGCTGATGTGGAGGTACAGGCCCAGTGGCAGTAAGGGGTGGGCAGTCAGCTGCAGAGGCTGCGGGGCCAGCGGCCCCACTGTACACATGGACCGCAGGGAATCTCAGCATGTTGTGCCCAAAGTCCAGCACACATGCCGTGCTCCGGGGGAAATTCAGGCCCAGGATGGAGGGATCGAGCATGTCAGCCATCCACATAGTTACTATTCACAACTAAACCCCCCATGTCAAAAGGGAACAACCCCGTCCCTCTTAAAGGGGCCAGGTCACCAGTCATTGTTCTCACCTGCACCAATGTCAGTTCTAGACAGTGTCTGGTCTCACCAGGGTTGCAGTGGAACCTGTATGGACTAGGGCAGTACATGCGACTCACATCACTATGGTGGGTATGTGACAGAAGTTGCCTCTGTGAGTCCAATCCGTAGTCACCACCTCTGCAGCAGGTGGCAGCAGGGCCACCTCCCCGGTGTCAACAAGGAAGTTCCGGAAATTAACCTTGTTGGCCCACATCTTCCCGGCTATGCGTGCCCTTGGCGGAACCCTGGGTGGCGGTGAACTTGGGACACTGTCTGAGGATTGAGGGGTGGGGGGGGGGTGCTGCTGCCTGTCAGCCTACAGGCAGTCTGCCTCCAGGAAGTAAACCTGAGGGCCTGGGTCCTCCAAGCCCTTTGGCGTTTACAGCTTGGTTGATTTCTCCCGCCTCGTTCCCCGCCACCTTGCTGCCCACAATTTCTCTCTCCAAAGCCAGTTCCAGGGCCTCGTCTAGGGACGCAGAGGGGTTGGCTGTGTCTGAATGTGAGCTATCTGGGGTTAAGTGTCTAGATAAACTGATCCCTGGCCAGTTCACTCTGTACTGATAGAGCCATGTGAGCACAGACACGCCTACACAACCCCTTGATATCATTAAGCAGGATGCAGAGAGACTCATTTGACTCAGTCCCTGCACCTATTGTTTAACTGAGAGGGCAGAAGTCCTCACACTGCCCACAGCGATTCTGCAGGGCACTGACCAGTGTCTCATCCAGGGGCTCAAGCAACCAGCAGTGTACACCTCAGAAAAACATGTGTGACAACCCTGAGGACCTGCTTGCATACCACAATGGTATCCCATCTCCCCTTGCTCTTTGAAGGGGTACCACCCATCCAGTATAGTTATCACTGGGCTATCACAATGTCATCACAATACTAAAGACTGAAACAAAGCCGTGAGGTCAGACCCTCTGTATACAGCACACAGTCTCACCCTCACATCCTGTATGACCACATTTCTGCTGTTCACATGGCAATTCTCCAGCTTCCATTGCCCTGCAATGGACTGACGTGCTGTTGAAGGTCTACCTCACTTTACACTTTGCCCATGTCTTGTGTGTATACCCTGTCCGCTCCTAACGTGTATTTAGTTTGTGTAAATCTATCACTGCATCTGCATTTCGCAGTTCAGCTTCTGACAACATTGTGTTTCCCATCTGTGTATTTGGGTTCGGTGCTTGTTGGGTGCCTGTCGTGGTCTTTCTATTTACAATTGTACGCGGGGCATGCTGGGATATGCGCCCCGCCGGTGTTACACTAGTATAAAAAAAGGAATCTGGTCGAGTTTGTTCATTGACCAAATTTTGTTTTTGCGAACCAAATTGTTTGTAGGCCAAAGCATTTGTGAACTGCAAGCACTACTGTACTAATGATAAATTGGTATGAAAAAATGGAGACAATTTCTGAGACACCAGAGCGATCCGTGTACTGTAATATTTATCTTATCAATAACACAGTAAAAATACACATTAGCGCCAATTCATCTTCTTTATTCATCATGAATATTTTAATTCATTAATGCAGGAGTCTGTGATAAATCGCTATCAGCATTTGGTTTATAATGGCCAATTAATGATAACTAAAAAGAAACAGAGAGACTGAAGACAGAACTTTCAACCATGATATGAGTGCTGTTGCTGCATAATTTGTCCACCAGGGGTCACAGCGCAACCCCCATCTCGGCAAGATGGATGACTTGAAATACGTTTCTATATCAAGTTGAATTATTTTTATTTCTATAGAACATTTAAAAACAATCTACATTGTGCCAAAGTGCTGTAGGTCAAAATAATATAAATATATAGTAAAAGTAGAGACATTGGCCAATGTTACACAATGTTACACAAAAAATAATCAGAATCAGACTGTGGTTTATTGCCAAGTAGGTTGACCCTACAAGGAATTCTGTTTGGTATAATGGTGCTCCATGGAAAAACAAGACTAAGCAACAACCAAGTTCAAAAAACAGTGCAAAAGTTATACAATAATCTAGTAATAAATATAAAATCACTATAAATGTTAAATACATGATGTGCAAAGCAGAATAGTCAGATTAAATAGATAAATAAAATGTGTTCCTGTGTGTGCAGGGTCAGTACAGAGATGCATCTAATAAGAAGCGGTGTAAGGCTGAATTAACTCCGAGACGGACTGGGGACCTATGCCATGTATCGCCTTAGAAAGAAATAAGAAATCTTTAAACTGTATTCTCAGAAATTCTCAAAACTTAACAGGTAGCCAATGTAATGCAGCCAACACAGGGGAAATTTGGTGTCTATTTTTTGTTGAGAGCCTGGTAGCACCGTTTTGAACAAGGTGTAGTCAGAATAAAGATGCTTCTGGTAAACCTTGGTACAGAGAACGGCAGTAACCCAATCAGGATAAAAGCAGGAGTAACTCTCCAGGTCTTTGGCTGAAAGGTGTGGTTTAAGCCAGGCTATTGAACTCAGCTGACAGAAACACCCCTTCACAACAGCATTTATTTGTTTATCAAACTCAGTGATGAATCAAAGATGACACCAAGATTTTTAGTATGTGACTGGAAGTTTTCTGAATGAGGCCCTAATTGTTCTCTGAGATCATGTACAGTGACCAAAACTCATTACCTCTGTCTTGTTTTCATTAATCTGGACGAAAGTCATTGCTGTCCTGTTCTTAATATCCTCCAGACAGTTAGAAAGGGCCACCAGAGAGCAGCAGTCACCAGGTTTTAATGGCAGATAGAGCTGCGTATCACCAGCATAGCAATGATATTTTACATAATAACGTTCACAAATAGAGCCCAAAGGAAGCATGTATAGAGGGAATATGAGAGGGCCTGTATCACAGGACTGGATATGTTTACAAATAAGGCCATAGTACTGAAGGGGTGTGGCCATCCCACACAGTGACAAGCCCATTCATTCACCTCATCTAGGCCTTTTTTTTCCAACAATATCTTTATTAAAATTTTAAAAAATACAGAAATTACAGAAGTTTGAGTGCTTCCACATCGAAAGGAGCATCCAAGGCAACTAAATTATTGTATAACAATCAATCAACCTTCCTTGCAAATCAGACATTTAAAAGATGATAGAAAAATATTTAGGTGGAAGTACAAAATATGACCTGTAAATAATAACTTAATCAAATAAAAGAAAAACACAAAGCCCAAAAAAACCCCCAAAAAACATAAAAAATAAATAAATAAATAAATAAATAAATAAAAAACCCCAACAACAAATAAGTTTCTCTATTTTCCAAGGGTTGCTCAACTCCACCTCAATTGTACTGTTCTGTATTGTTCAAAATTACAAACTCAAATTTTTTTAGTTTAGGAAGCTGCAGAGGGCCGACATCAATTACATCTCATCTGCCTCATTCACAATACTACTAAGATCCACATTTTCCATATATTGCATAAAGGGACCCCAAATGTTTTGAAAAAGTGACAGTTTTCCCTTGACAATGTAAGTAATTTTCTCCATAGGTAAAGTTGTGGACAGTTCCTTTATCCAGTTAATGAGTTTTGGTTTACCGGTCTTCCTCCATGAGAGTGCTATGACTCTTTTTGCTAATAGTAGACATAAGTCCATGGCGGTAATTATCTTTCTAGACATAAGATGTCCATCAGGATATAAACCTAAAATAAATAGTTTAGGGTCAAGATCTAATTGTATACCCAATATAGTATCCAGAGCTTGTTTGATCTCTTTCCAAAACAATTGTACTTTATTGCATTCCCAGATACAGTGGAAGAATGTCCCTTTCTCCTCTCCACACCTGAAACACAAGTCTGGGCTATCACCATTATACTTATTAAGCTTTTCTGGAGTCACATATGTCCTCATTAGCCAATTATATTGCAGTACTTTAAGACGGGTACTGGTAGTTTGTGTTTGTGCTTCAGCACATGCCTCCTCCCAGTCTTCGGAGGATAAGTCCTCCTGTAAGTCTTCCCTCCAGGCATTAAGTTTCCCTAAAGAAGATTCAGGGGAACCCTCTACTAATATATTATATAGTTTGGAGATTATTCCCTTTCCAAAGCAATCTTTTTTCATTTCTGTTTCCAATGTGGATAACGGAGGGATTGACAAGCATTGATTTTGAGATAATCCAATAAAGTTTCTCATTTGTAGATATTTAAATCGATGTTTGCATGGAATATCATACTTGGCAATCAACTCCTCAAATGACATCAAAGTCTCATCCTCTGATCCCATGAGGTCCCCTATTGTCTTTAAACCTTTGTCAGCCCACTTCCTAAAACCAGGGTCTGCTCTGCCTGGAGGGAAAAAATGATTACCCCATATTGGGCTGAAGCGTGCGAGAGAGGTGGATTCACCCAGATATTTCTTAACCTGATACCAGATTATAATCATATTTCTGACTATAGGATTTTTTGTCTTTTTTTTCAACATTTTGACTTTTGCTGAATATAGGTATTGGGGAAGGGGAAGAGGTACCGAGCAGTTTTCAATATTCATCCAAGGCGGGAGGGATTTATCTGTAAAATAATACATCATAGTCCTCAATTGAGCTGCCCAATAGTACCAAAGTGGATTGGGACATTTGAGGCCTCCTCTTTCATACGGTAAGTACAAGAGTGATAAACGCAGCCCCGGTCGTCTATTATTCCACAAAAAACGTACAAACATTTTTTTCAGGTGTGAGAATAAATTAGCAGGAGGTGACAATGGAATGTTCTGGAACAAGTACAGAAGTTTGGGCATTATGTTTAGTTTAAGAACATTAATTCTTGCTATAAGTGACAAGGGCAAGGGTTTCCATCTATCTACAGATGAGATGATGGAATTTATCATAGGGGTGTAGTTAGCTCCAACAATGTCTCTCAAACATGGCACTATCCTAATCCCGAGATAGGTAAAACAGTCTACCATTTTGAATTGGAAGGAATTTCCGGCACTTCTTCTCTCTTCTGAGCTAAGTATCATTAATGAAGATTTTTCTTTGTTCACTTTATATCCTGATATCCGTCCAAATGTGTGTAATAAATCCAACAAGGCTGGGATAGAATCTTTCAGTTTTTCCAAAAAAAGGATGACATCATCTGCAAATAAAGCAATTCTATGTTCCTGTTGATTTACTGATAAACCAGTTATGTTTTTATGAGACCGCACCGCAATGGCAAACGGTTCAATTGCTAAAATAAACAATAAGGGGGACAAAGGGCACCCTTGCCTACATCCCCGTTTAATTTCAAATGGTTTAGATATAATTCCATTTGTCAGTATTTCAGCATATGGTTCATTATATAGAAGTCTAATCCACCGACAGAAATTATCCCCACAGCCAAATCTTTTTAATATTTCAAATAAGTAGGGCCACTCAACTCTATCAAAGGCCTTTTTGGCATCCAGTGATAGTAAAGCATTGTCTGTTTTTCCTTCCTGATTATGAAGAATATCCAACACTCGTCTCACATTATGAAATCCCTGTCTACCTGCAATAAACCCATTCTGGTCACAGGGAATTAGATCAGGTAAGAATCTCTCCAGTCTTCGAGCCAAAATTTTACAAAGTATCTTTAAATCCACATTAAGAAGACTTATTGGTCTTAGGTTTCCACATTTATTGCACGGTTTACCTGGTTTGGGTAGTAAAGTTATCAGAGCTCCTCTTAATGAAGCCGGAAGGATTCCCTTCTCAAATGAATCCGCGAACATGTCAAAAAGAGGGGACAGCAATTTAGTTTTAAATTTCCTATAAATTTCTGTCGGCAGCCCATCTGGGCCTGGGGTTTTACCTGTTTTCAAATGATCTATTGCTATAGATATTTCCTCCTTTGTTATAGGTGTATTAAGGTCTGCACTTATTAGTTCTGAAATGCTAGGTATCTGAAGGGTATCTAAGAAGAGATTTTGCTCTTGTCCCATATGTGTTATGTCTGAGCTGTATAGTTTTTCATAAAAAAAAAACTTAAAAGTTTCATTAATTCCTAGAGGGTCAACAATGATCTGTCCACCACTGTTTACAACTGAAGTAATGTTTTTCTCATTTTGTAATTGTCGGAGGCGCCAGGCTAATAATTTCCCGGGCTTTTCCCCTTGGTCATAGAATGATTGTTTAAGACGCAAAAGATGTGAGGCTGCTTTAGAAGCAGAAAGTTCGTTATACTGTGTTCTTAGTAATAAAAGCTTTTGATGGACTCTTGGACAAAAGGTTTGAAAGTATTCTCCCTCAAGCAGCTCAATCTCCGCCTCCAACTTTTTTGTTTTCTTATAAGTTTGGTTTGCTCTATAACTTGTAAAACTAATAATCTGACCTCTTACGTAGGCCTTAAATGCTTCCCACCTTGTGCAGGGTGACGTTTAATCCGTATTAGTTTCAAAATAAATATTTATTTGATTGTCTATTTTTGTTTAAATCTCCATCTAGGGGGATCTCTTTTTAGTCTTAAACCTTCATATATTAATGAGTTTGGCGAATGGTCAGATATTAAAATGCTATCGTAGTGACAATCCTTTATTTTGTACCTCATATTGCCAGAAACTAAAAAAAAAAAAAAAAAAAAAGTGTATTTGAGTAGCAGGAGTATTTTAAGACCTTGGGGTTCATATCCCTCCAAATATCCCTCAGATCAAGTTCTTTCATAAAATGTTGAATAGTTTGTCTACTTTTAGGATGCGAGAAATCAATACCTGAGCTCCTATCCAATTCTGGATTCAATGTACAATTAAAATCCCCTCCTATAATAAAGCTACCAGACAGAGATGATGCTGTCAAAAAAAGATTATGAAAAAACTTTGGGTCGTCAATGTTTGGAGCATAGATATTTATCAGGATTATTTTTTCCGTAATAAGTGTGCCCTGTAAAATAATATATCTCCCCGCCTTGTCTTTAATAACCCTTGTCACATGGAATGGTATAGATTTGTGGATCAAAATCATAACACCTCTTGCCTGAGAGGTGAAGGGTGCAGAATATATACTGCCCTGCCACCTCCTCCTAATCTTCGCCTCTTGACTAGACAACAGGTGTGTTTCCTGAAGTAGCATGATATCAGAGTGCATAGATTTCACCCTAGTCATTACTTGTTTTACCTTCTCCAGTTTTTGTAGTCCTCTGCAGTTCCAAGAAGAAATTTTAATTCTTATTCCACCAGACATAACACACAGCACTAAATGAGCTTCCCAACACATTTGAAATATTAAAGGATAGAGAAACAAATAACATCTGAATGTCAAAAACTACACCCACAACAATAAGTATTGAACATACCCCTTTAACTTGAACTTTGGTACCCATTTCCCTCCCCCTATATATACTGGTACCTGTCTAACAGCTAAAGGTTGTTCCACCCAAAAGTGAGGATCAACCGACTATGCCTAAACACCTTTCCCCCCTACCCCACCCCGCTACATAAACAGAAAAACTCGTTATTGGATACATTAAGAAAATTAGGCTACTAATAGTAGCTGTAAGCCTCTGGACCGATAAACAAATATAACAAATTGGCCTTTCTCTTTCACTCTTCTTTTAAAACTTAAAGCTCAGTAATTATTCCTTCATGCCAACACACAGCATGTCAATGATTACATTCTCAACCCAGTCCACTTTCTGACCTCAGAGCCTTCACAAAATTCTCCGCTTCACCTGGCTGGTTAAAGATGCGAGACTTTCCGTTGTATGTCACTATCAGTCGCGCGGGAGGAATCATGCCGTACCGGATCCCCATGGAGCGAAGCTGTTGTCTCACGGCGTTAAACTCTTTCTGTTTTCTGTGTACACCGGTCGCCAGGTCCTCATAAAATCTCACCGGACGGTTCTTGAAAAGAATCTGTCCCTTTGCCCTGGCAGCTCTTATCACGGTCATTTTATCCTTGTAATTTAGGAACTTCATGATCATTGTCCTCGGTGCAGCGGTGTTTGACGTATTCTTCTGGCCGATCCGATGAGCTCTCTCCAGCGTCAGAGCGGTATGTAGCGGTGCCAAGTTCAGAGCCTCCGGCAGCCAGTTTTCCAAGAAGACGCACGCGTCCTCTCCTTCCGCGCCCTCGGGCAGGTTAACAAGTCTCAAGTTAGAACGTCGCGATCTGGCCTCCAGATCCAGCACTTTGTCTTCGAGATCTTTGTTGTTATTTTCAAGAGTCCGTGCCTTTGCTTCCAAGGTGGTGATACTATCTTCTGCTGCAGATATCCGGGCCTCCGCCTCACCGACCCGCTTAGCACACTCATTAACATCCTTCCTCACAGTCTCTATTGCTGACAAAATACCGTCCAGTTTGGAGGAAAAATCCGATTTCAAGTTTGCAATAGCCGCCAGTACTGCGTCTAAGCTTTCGACCGTCTTTCCCCTCTCATTTGGC
Organism: Brienomyrus brachyistius; assembly: GCF_023856365.1. Classification (NCBI taxonomy): domain Eukaryota; kingdom Metazoa; phylum Chordata; class Actinopteri; order Osteoglossiformes; family Mormyridae; genus Brienomyrus; species Brienomyrus brachyistius. The sequence goes on from NW_026042712.1 coordinate 83,969, forward strand.
TTGTCAATTTTCTCCTCCATCACCTGACAGGTGTTGGTATTATTCTCGCTATCTTCACCACTAACATTAGCTTCACAGCTAGCCTCGGAGCTCGACTTAGAAGTGAAGTTAGACAATTTCGACTGAGTCGGTCTACTAATGTTTTTACCAAGTTTCTTTTGCGAGAGAGGCATCACTACTGGTCTTGTTCAACGTCCAATAAACGAGTATTATTCAGGATTTTACAGAAACATAGCGGAGCAGAAGTGGGCACGTCTTCTCAGCAAGCCGCCATTACCGGAAACCCTCATCTAGGCCTTTTACTAGGGATTTAAGGTCCTGGTTTTCCTCTCAGACCCTAGAACACACTGCCAGGCTCAGATTCCCGATCCCACATCCTGCTGAAGCCCTTCCCAAGATCAGACACTAGTTTTGTTTTCCTTGTTCTTATAGTAAAATGATGGTCTTTGACTTTTATACATCATCACTGTTCTGTTAATTACACATGACCTAATCTAAGTATTACACAAACCAAGCATAATTACTTAGAGATGTCATAAGATGGAAAATCCTTATTCAGTTAATTATTTTCCCCACAGGTGCTGACAGTGTGTCTACAGTGAAATGGGCCTGTGTACAGAAAGGATGATCTGTAACAATCCCATGTTCCTATGGTGACAGATATAAAACTCATGTGAAATACTGGTGCAGAGGGTATAATGTGAGGTCATGTACTCCCATAGTACACACTGACTCTCCACTGGAGGGTAAAGTGTGAGTCAGAGATGATCCTGACCAGCGAGTCTTCACTGTGACCATCAACAATCTGACAGCTGTAGGAATTATTAGCTCAGGTATATTTTAATATCTCCACCAATATGTTTTGAAATTAATTAACTTTTAATTAATTATTATTTGATGCTGATTAGTAACCAATTGTTATGCCGAATGGTCGGCTCCTCCAAATTCAAATGCGAATCCCAGTGAGTCTGTTAATGTGAGACTTAAATGGGATTCATTAATAACCCGTATCGCTTAATAACCTGGGTTAGTAGGCTCGTCCAGCGAGCTGGGTCACCAGGTAATGTAAACGATCGGTAGCGAAGCTCCCCTCACGGCCAATGAGAGAGAGTCTCGCGATATTTCAGGCGAGTTTGAGGTTTCAGAGCGTAGTAGCCAGATCGCAGAGGCAGGGACTATTGTGAGCACTCAATGACGGAGGCTGAAGTTGTGTAAAAAAACATACATTTATTCCTACAACTAACAAAAGACAGACATTATACCTAGCAAACAATAAAATAAAAGTGACCTTTTCTTAGTCTTACTTACTTCAGTCAGAATAGATTCACTGTTTTGTTCTTCAGGTTTAAATGTGATATGTGTGACTGACAGACACACTGGTGTATTATATGTCTCACAGGTGGGAGCAGGTTCTGGATGCTGTACTGAAAGCTGGGACTGGTGTGTTTTACCTGATTTGCACCATCATCACCATTCAGCTGCACTGGACCTCCTGTAGAAAGCGGGAACCAATCAGAGAGAAGCAGAGGGTCTCCCTGGATCAGAGGAAGCTGGCAGAGGAGATGACCTTCGTGGAGCAGAATGAGTCAGACGAGCTGTAAAATAAACGGTTATGCTAACTGCAGTGAGGCCTCTCTCACTCAGCCCTGCTCAGTCTGTACAGTCATAGCATGAGAGTCAGTTAAACAGAGGGGATGATTATCTGCTGGCAACCTGTACAACCACGTATTGGCCACTTATTCACAAGTGCTTTGCTGCCACCTGCTGGTTAATGTTTAATAATCGTTATCTTGTGAAGGTAAGACTGGTTTTTATTAAATTGTCTCTTGATTCTGAAAAAATATGGTACTATGCAAAAGTCTTGGGCCATCAAAGAAAACGTTTAATGCTATTTAATTGGGTTGTGTATATTTGCTCAGAACAAAAACACAATTATCATAAAAATATATGCAAATTAAAAGTGACACAATAAAAACTAACAAGAATTTCTTCTTTTCTCCATAAAGTTACTGATGCCTTGTTGGATCGCTAGATGAACCACGCTTTGGATCCTAAACCTCTCCTCAGGGGCACCCCAGCCATTCCATGTATTTGTTAAATTCCGCCACCAGCTCACTTAAATAATTAATTTAATTAAACAAATGTTAATGATGCATTGATTAGCCATAGGAGTTGTGTTATGAAAATATATAGGTCTATTGGATGGTTGGTGCAAATGTTTTACTAACTTTAGAAGAGATTTTGAAATGACTGGGCTGCCACACTTTGACGGACAAAATATTATACCTAACAAACAATAAACATGAAATAACGGAAAAGACACAAACGATGTAATCATGAAAATGCAGTGACCAGATTTAAAATGATTAACCTAAAAAGGGAAAAACTGTTCTGCAAAGCAAGAAGTTTGTAGGAATATAAACCTAAAGGAATATAGCAGGTGAATAGGACAGTTTAGGTTGTTAGAAAGGAAAGGAGGTTTACTTGGATGCAGGAAAGAGGGAGGTCTTTGCAGTTGGTTGCAGTGGCTGATGAGCTGATGGGTGATGGCTCTCAGGGAGGCGCGGTGTTTGCAGCGGTTGTTGGAGTGGAGTCCCGTACTGGTGCAGAGGGTATAATGTGAGGTCATGTACTCCCATAGTACACACTGACTCTCCACAGGAGGGTAAAGTGTGAGTCAGAGATGATCCTGACCAGCGAGTCTTCACTGTGACCATCAACAATCTGACAGCTGAGGATTCCGATCGGTACTGGTGTGGTGTGAAGATCAGTGGAGCCTCTCTGATCAGGTTAATCTGTCAGTCACTGATGGTAAGATGTCTGTACTGCAGACTGTAGCCAATGAGATGCACAGTATGTAACATGTCACTGAGTCAAAAAGGAAGGACCTTAACACAAACACTGATGGAAAAATGTTTTAATATTTTAAAAATCTGCATTTTAATTTAATTCAATATGATAAACGAGACTTGGAAGAAGTAACAGTGTCAGCTAAATCGGGCGACTTCATGAGGTTAAATATGATAAGCAATATGTTAAAAAATGTCAGGGGTTGGCCAAACATTTACATACAGTATGTATGTTGTAATGGGCTGATATTCATAAACATTTCATTGCTGTGGAAATCGTTGAGTGTTTTACCTGTGTGTTGAAGTCCTCCAGGGCTGTCAGTGGACAAACAGGAGGTGACGGGTGTGGATGGAGACAGTGTCAGTGTTACTATGGAAACAACAAAAGACAAAGGATGTGGTGTAAGATTGGGGGCTCCTGTTCATCAGAGAGATCAGTGAGTTTGCATGGGAGGCCTGTCCTGATCAGGGATGACACAGAAAATAAAACCTTCATTGTGACAGTGAGTGGGCTGGAGAGGAAGGACACTGGCTGGTATTGGTGTGCTGCTGGAATCCTGCAGATTCCAGTTCATATTACTGTTAAACATAAGTAATTGATTTAAATCTGCCTGTGAATTATTTATGCTTGAATATAAATAGATACATACTAATCAACCCAGCAGTTTCACTCACGAAGGGGTTTGTGCTTCTTTGTGGGGATAATCCCCTATTTATCAGCTGTTGTGAAACAGAGTTATTTATTGGGATTATTGTTTCAATGATAGTGGCACGGTGGTCCAGTAGGCGGCGCTGTTGCTTCACGCCTCCATGTTTAGGGGTTTGAATCTGGCTTCTGCTCTGTCTGTGTGGAGTCTGCATGTTCTCCACATGCTGTGTGGGTTTCCTCCAACAATCCAAAAACGCACAGTCAGGCTAATTGGTGTCTTTAATATTGAATGTGTGTCTTCTAGTTTATGATCAGTCTGTAATATGACAAAAATCACAGCATTTTCCACAGACATACAGCCAGTCACTTGTTATGTATACAAATCCAGACAAATCCATGTAGCTTGCAACATAATTCAGGCATTTTTTCATCTTTGTGAGGATGAATTGTTACTAATGGTGTGCAGACTGACTAACATGTCTGTAGGTGGTTTTTCATTGCAGCGTAGACCAGTGTTACAGTTGTACTCTGTAATATCTGTTCCAGTGCTGCATCCATCCATTGTCTGAAACTGCTTGTCTAACTCAGGGTCCCTATGGGCGCAAGGCAGGGAACGTCCCATGACAGGGTGCCAACCCATTGCAGGACACGCTCACACTCCATTCCCTCGCACAAGCACACCTACCGGCAATTTGACAACTCCAATTAGCCTCAGCATGTTTTTGGACTGTGGGGGGAAATCAGAGTCCCTGGAGGAAACCCCACAATGACACAGGGGGAGCATGCAAACTCCATACACACGGAACTCCAGCGAAGACTTGAGTACACGTGCCAGAGGAGTGAGGCGACAGTACAAACCACTGCACCACCATGCCACCCTGATACAATAGATACATTAAAATATGTTAATAAAATCATTTATCTCACCTGTTCACTATCAGTGCCCTGGGATGTGAACACTAATTCATTGTTCTCCATCTAATCATTTTCTCTGTAGAATATCTTTCATAATTTATATTTCAGTTTCAAGAGTGACCTTTTCTTAGTCTTACTTACTTCAGTCAGAATAGATTCACTGTTTTGTTCTTCAGGTTTAAATGTGATATGTGTGACTGACAGACACACTGGTGTATTATATGTCTCACAGGTGGGAGCAGGTTCTGGATGCTGTACTGAAAGCTGGGACTGGTGTGTTTTACCTGATTTGCACCATCATCACCATTCAGCTGCACTGGACCTCCTGTAGAAAGCGGGAACCAATCAGAGAGAAGCAGAGGGTCTCCCTGGATCAGAGGAAGCTGGCAGAGGAGATGACCTTCGTGGAGCAGAATGAGTCAGACGAGCTGTAAAATAAACGGTTATGCTAACTGCAGTGAGGCCTCTCTTACTCAGCCCTGCTCAGTCTGTACAGTCATAGCATGAGAGTCAGTTAAACAGAGGGGATGATTATCTGCTGGCAACCTGTACAACCACGTATTGGCCACTTATTCACAAGTGCTTTGCTGCCACCTGCTGGTTAATGTTTAATAATCGTTATCTTGTGAAGGTAAGACTGGTTTTTATTAAATTGTCTCTTGATTCTGAAAAAATATGGTACTATGCAAAAGTCTTGGGCCATCAAAGAAAACGTTTAATGCTATTTAATTGGGTTGTGTATATTTGCTCAGAACAAAAACACAATTATCATAAAAATATATGCAAATTAAAAGTGACACAATAAAAACTAACAAGAATTTCTTCTTTTCTCCATAAAGTTACTGATGCCTTGTTGGATCGCTAGGTGAACCACGCTTTGGATCCTAAACCTCTCCTCAGGGGCACCCCAGCCATTCCATGTATTTGTTAAATTCTGCCACCAGCTCACTTAATTAATTAATTAAATTAAACAAATGTGTCATGCCCGGCTCGTCCGCTCCTCCTGTGTGCCACGCCCCCTGATTACCCACGTGTTTTCTCCCGATTGTACCCAGCTGTATCTAGTTAATTTGCTCAGTCCTGTGTATTTCAGTCCGTGTCTTACCCGAGTCCTTTGTCCGTCATTGATGTCAGTTGATGTTCGTGCCCTCGTCCCTGAGATTAAACCCCTCGTTTGCCCTGATTCTCGGCTGTCTGCCTGCTTCTTACCCGCCTGCCCGCACGATCGCCGCTCTGCCCGCGATCGCTGCCGTCTCCCGTGACAAAATGTTAATGATGCATTGATTAGCCATAGGAGTTGTGTTATAAAAAGATATAGGTCTATTGGATGGTTGGTGCAAATGTTTTACTAACTTTAGAAGAGATTTTGAAATGACTGGGCTGCCACACTTTGACGGACAAAATATTAAAATTCTAGACCAAGATGAAGATCATTTGAACATCATTTTCTTCGACAGCCCAAGACTTTTGTACAGTTTTGTATGTGTCTTTTATACTGGTCATAATTTGTTTAAATACATGATTAATAAATTGATATTTTACAAAACATTTCATATTTTTCTGAAATTGGTAATTATTAAAAATGAATTTCACAAACTTAAATGGTTTGGCTGCGATGGGCTGGCCCCCCATCCAGGTTTGTTCCCGTGCCCATTGCTTCCGGGATAGGCTCCGGACCCCCCACGACCCAGTAGGATAAGCGGTTTGGAAAATGGATGGATGGATGGAGGGATAAATGGTTTGGAGTTTTTAGGTCACCCCTCCTCGTCAGAGCCCACCAATCAGGGACTCTTTAAAAGAGTGATGTAATCGGGAACGCCCACTTTTCAATCTGCAGTACAAATACACCAGCTTGTCTCTGCTAACAACAGCCTGTGCATGTCAGTTAAGGAGGAAACAGTACCACGTACATATTGGCCAACATCAAATGAAAATGTAACACACGAAAACAGGACCGCCCACTTATCACTCTGCGTAAAATCACACCAGCTTGTCTGAGCTGACAGCAGCCTCACATATCAGCTAAGGAGGAAGACGGCATATCAAAAGTAAAAAGAAAGACACCATCAAATGAAAATATCCCTGTGTGATCTATTGGTTTCTGCTTTCACTCCCATTAAATGACAGTAAGTCTAGTTGGTGTCCGTGGTGCTGAAAACCTGGATCAGTAAATTCCAAATGAAACTTCTTTACCTGATTTAACTGTAACTCACTTATTTTGTTGGCAATGATGCTTTGTTGAGTCTAGAAAGGCGCAAAGTGGGTTTCAGATAAATTAAATGAAGTAGTTTTGCTTAAAAACCAAAAAGCTTTGAACAATCAGTTCAGCTTTGGACTGTAGTGCTTCACAAAAGTAAAATCCATCCAGTTAAATCTCTTTATCCCCAAGTCAAGAAGATATCAAATGCAGAAGCACATTGTGGGAGATACAAGGTGCAGACACATTAAAAGCACTTTTTTGTGTGAACATTATAAAACAGATTGATACACATTAAGCAGTTTGTAACTTTACATCCAGACCTACATCAGTCAGAAAAAGCAGGCGATGACCATCCCATCCAGCAGCTTCATCTCTGATTGTACAGAATCCCATGTCAGCGTAACTTCTGAAGTCATGACTAAACTAATTTCCAGCTCTGCCTTCAGTTTCATCTGTTAAATTAAATTAGGAACTAAACTAAACTAGGAGGGAAATATAGTCAAGCTATTTAAGTAGCCGAATTTTGTGTATCCACTAGAGGGCAGCCACACATAGATTCCCTTATGAATGGTTCTGATGCTTCCGGAAAGCACTGCACAGACACCCAGGTATGCCAGTGAGGAACGGATAAAGAGCAGACGGATCCAAATACTAGCTGTAATATATAGTATTTTCACAAATCAATGGACGCAAAGGTTCTCAGTGACCATTTTAGCTTGTTTTTAGACTAAAGGCCTATGATGGATCTTTGGAATGTTGCGGAGATACGAATGCTGAGGACAGCATACTTTGTGCTGTGAGTGTTATGTTAACCATGTAAACAAAGAGGAAGTACACAGTCCAACCAGATACTATATTGAAATGCTAACAAGTTTTTAAATATTTTTATTCAAGTGACTTTAAGTCTGGATAATGTTTTTAATGGTTGGAAACGTGTGTATTACTGTATAATTAAATAATTAAACTTCTGAAATGGCCGCTCAGTGCAGGAGGAGGCTGCAAACCTGAAGAGGCACACAACCGTATGGGTGGGGCAGGGGATCAATGGTGTGAGGTAGAGGACCAGGGCAGTGGGATTGCAGTGGCACAAGGGCAACCGTGTGGTCATCATGGGCTCCTCCAATGGCAGCTTCAGGTAAGTCGCTCTGATAAACCCCGTTAGACTCCAGTGAAGTGAGTGAGGCTGCAGCGCTACACTGGAGGGGACACATTTGGGCTCAGGGGCCCATGTGACTGTAGCAGAGGAAGGGATCTCTAGCTGATGTGGAGGTACAGGCCCAGTGGCAGTAAGGGGTGGGCAGTCAGCTGCAGAGGCTGCGGGGCCAGCGGCCCCACTGTACACATGGACCGCAGGGAATCTCAGCATGTTGTGCCCAAAGTCCAGCACACATGCCGTGCTCCGGGGGAAATTCAGGCCCAGGATGGAGGGATCGAGCATGTCAGCCATCCACATAGTTACTATTCACAACTAAACCCCCCATGTCAAAAGGGAACAACCCCGTCCCTCTTAAAGGGGCCAGGTCACCAGTCATTGTTCTCACCTGCACCAATGTCAGTTCTAGACAGTGTCTGGTCTCACCAGGGTTGCAGTGGAACCTGTATGGACTAGGGCAGTACATGCGACTCACATCACTATGGTGGGTATGTGACAGAAGTTGCCTCTGTGAGTCCAATCCGTAGTCACCACCTCTGCAGCAGGTGGCAGCAGGGCCACCTCCCCGGTGTCAACAAGGAAGTTCCGGAAATTAACCTTGTTGGCCCACATCTTCCCGGCTATGCGTGCCCTTGGCGGAACCCTGGGTGGCGGTGAACTTGGGACACTGTCTGAGGATTGAGGGGTGGGGGGGGGGTGCTGCTGCCTGTCAGCCTACAGGCAGTCTGCCTCCAGGAAGTAAACCTGAGGGCCTGGGTCCTCCAAGCCCTTTGGCGTTTACAGCTTGGTTGATTTCTCCCACCTCGTTCCCCGCCACCTTGCTGCCCACAATTTCTCTCTCCAAAGCCAGTTCCAGGGCCTCGTCTAGGGACGCAGAGGGGTTGGCTGTGTCTGAATGTGAGCTATCTGGGGTTAAGTGTCTAGATAAACTGATCCCTGGCCAGTTCACTCTGTACTGATAGAGCCATGTGAGCACAGACACGCCTACACAACCCCTTGATATCATTAAGCAGGATGCAGAGAGACTCATTTGACTCAGTCCCTGCACCTATTGTTTAACTGAGAGGGCAGAAGTCCTCACACTGCCCACAGCGATTCTGCAGGGCACTGACCAGTGTCTCATCCAGGGGCTCAAGCAACCAGCAGTGTACACCTCAGAAAAACATGTGTGACAACCCTGAGGACCTGCTTGCATACCACAATGGTATCCCATCTCCCCTTGCTCTTTGAAGGGGTACCACCCATCCAGTATAGTTATCACTGGGCTATCACAATGTCATCACAATACTAAAGACTGAAACAAAGCCGTGAGGTCAGACCCTCTGTATACAGCACACAGTCTCACCCTCACATCCTGTATGACCACATTTCTGCTGTTCACATGGCATTTCTCCAGCTTCCATTGACCTGCAATGGACTGACGTGCTGTTGAAGGTCTACCTCACTTTACACTTTGCCCATGTCTTGTGTGTATACCCTGTCCGCTCCTAACGTGTATTTAGTTTGTGTAAATCTATCACTGCATCTGCATTTCGCAGTTCAGCTTCTGACAACATTGTGTTTCCCATCTGTGTATTTGGGTTTGGTGCTTGTTGGGTGCCTGTCGTGGTCCTTCTATTTACAATTGTACGCGGGGCATGCTGGGATATGCGCCCCGCCGGTGTTACACTAGTATAAAAAAAGGAATCTGGTCGAGTTTGTTCATTGACCAAATTTAGTTTTTGCGAACCAAATTGTTTGTAGGCCAAAGCATTTGTGAACTGCAAGCACTACTGTACTAATGATAAATTGGTATGAAAAAATGGAGACAATTTCTGAGACACCAGAGCGATCCGTGTACTGTAATATTTATCTTATCAATAACACAGTAAAAATACACATTAGCGCCAATTCATCTTCTTTATTCATCATGAATATTTTAATTCATTAATGCAGGAGTCTGTGATAAATCGCTATCAGCATTTGGTTTATAATGGCCAATTAATGATAACTAAAAAGAAACAGAGAGACTGAAGACAGAACTTTCAACCATGATATGAGTGCTGTTGCTGCATAATTTGTCCACCAGGGGTCACAGCGCAACCCCCATCTCGGCAAGATGGATGACTTGAAATACGTTTCTATATCAAGTTGAATTATTTTTATTTCTATAGAACATTTAAAAACAATCTACGTTGTGCCAAAGTGCTGTAGGTCAAAATAATATAAATATATAGTAAAAGTAGAGACATTGGCCAATGTTACACAATGTTACACAAAAAATAATCAGAATCAGACTGTGGTTTATTGCCAAGTAGGTTGACCCTACAAGGAATTCTGTTTGGTATAATGGTGCTCCATGGAAAAACAAGACTAAGCAACAACCAAGTTCAAAGAACAGTGCAAAAGTTATACAATAATCTAGTAATAAATATAAAATCACTATAAATGTTAAATACATGATGTGCAAAGCAGAATAGTCTGATTAAATAGATAAATAAAATGTGTTCCTGTGTGTGCAGGGTCAGTACAGAGATGCATCTAATAAGAAGCGGTGTAAGGCTGAATTAACTCCGAGACGGACTGGGGACCTATGCCATGTATCGCCTTAGAAAGAAATAAGAAATCTTTAAACTGTATTCTCAGAAATTCTCAAAACTTAACAGGTAGCCAATGCAATGCAGCCAACACAGGGGAAATTTGGTGTCTATTTTTTGTTGAGAGCCTGGTAGCACCGTTTTGAACAAGGTGTAGTCAGAATAAAGATGCTTCTGGTAAACCTGGGTACAGAGAACGGCAGTAACCCAATCAGGATAAAAGCAGGAGTAACTCTCCAGGTCTTTGGCTGAAAGGTGTGGTTTAAGCCAGGCTATTGAACTCAGCTGACAGAAACACCCCTTCACAACAGCATTTATTTGTTTATCAAACTCAGTGATGAATCAAAGATGACACCAAGATTTTTAGTATGTGACTGGAAGTTTTCTGAATGAGGCCCTAATTGTTCTCTGAGATCATGTACAGTGACCAAAACTCATTACCTCTGTCTTGTTTTCATTAATCTGGACGAAAGTCATTGCTGTCCTGTTCTTAATATCCTCCAGACAGTTAGAAAGGGCCACCAGAGAGCAGCAGTCACCAGGTTTTAATGGCAGATAGAGCTGCGTATCACCAGCATAGCAATGATATTTTACATAATAACGTTCACAAATAGAGCCCAAAGGAAGCATGTATAGAGGGAATATGAGAGGGCCTGTATCACAGGACTGGATATGTTTACAAGTAAGGCCATAGTACTGAAGGGGTGTGGCCATCCCACACAGTGACAAGCCCATTCATTCACCTCATCTAGGCCTTTTTTTTTCCAACAATATCTTTATTAAAATTTAAAAAAATACAGAAATTACAGAAGTTTGAGTGCTTCCACATCGAAAGGAGCATCCAAGGCAACTAAATTATTGTATAACAATCAATCAACCTTCCTTGCAAATCAGACATTTAAAAGATGATAGAAAAATATTTAGGTGGAAGTACAAAATATGACCTGTAAATAATAACTTAATCAAATAAAAGAAAAACACAAAGCCCAAAAAAACCCCCAAAAAACATAAAAAATAAATAAATAAATAAATAAATAAATAAATAAATAAAAAACCCCAACAACAAATAAGTTTCTCTATTTTCCAAGGGTTGCTCAACTCCACCTCAATTGTACTGTTCTGTATTGTTCAAAATTACAAACTCAAATTTTTTTAGTTTAGGAAGCTGCAGAGGGCCGACATCAATTACATCTCATCTGCCTCATTCACAATACTACTAAGATCCACATTTTCCATATATTGCATAAAGGGACCCCAAATGTTTTGAAAAAGTGACAGTTTTCCCTTGACAATGTAAGTAATTTTCTCCATAGGTAAAGTTGTGGACAGTTCCTTTATCCAGTTAATGAGTTTTGGTTTACTGGTCTTCCTCCATGAGAGTGCTATGACTCTTTTTGCTAACAGTAGACATAAGTCCATGGCGGTAATTATCTTTCTAGACATAAGATGTCCATCAGGATATAAACCTAAAATAAATAGTTTAGGGTCAAGATCTAATTGTATACCCAATATAGTATCCAGAGCTTGTTTGATCTCTTTCCAAAACAATTGTACTTTATTGCATTCCCAGATACAGTGGAAGAATGTCCCTTTCTCCTCTCCACACCTGAAACACAAGTCTGGGCTATCACCATTATACTTATTAAGCTTTTCTGGAGTCACATATGTCCTCATTAGCCAATTATATTGCAGTACTTTAAGACGGGTACTGGTAGTTTGTGTTTGTGCTTCAGCACATGCCTCCTCCCAGTCTTCGGAGGATAAGTCCTCCTGTAAGTCTTCCCTCCAGGCATTAAGTTTCCCTAAAGAAGATTCAGGGGAACCCTCTACTAATATATTATATAGTTTGGAGATTATTCCCTTTCCAAAGCAATCTTTTTTCATTTCTGTTTCCAATGTGGATAACGGAGGGATTGACAAGCATTGATTTTGAGATAATCCAATAAAGTTTCTCATTTGTAGATATTTAAATCGATGTTTGCATGGAATATCATACTTGGCAATCAACTCCTCAAATGACATCAAAGTCTCATCCTCTGATCCCATGAGGTCCCCTATTGTCTTTAAACCTTTGTCAGCCCACTTCCTAAAACCAGGGTCTGCTCTGCCTGGAGGGAAAAAATGATTACCCCATATTGGGCTGAAGCGTGCGAGAGAGGTGGATTCACCCAGATATTTCTTAACCTGATACCAGATTATAATCATATTTCTGACTATAGGATTTTTTGTCTTTTTTTTCAACATTTTGACTTTTGCTGAATATAGGTATTGGGGAAGGGGAAGAGGTACCGAGCAGTTTTCAATATTCATCCAAGGCGGGAGGGATTTATCTGTAAAATAATACATCATAGTCCTCAATTGAGCTGCCCAATAGTACCAAAGTGGATTGGGACATTTGAGGCCTCCTCTTTCATACGGTAAGTACAAGAGTGATAAACGCAGCCTCGGTCGTCTATTATTCCACAAAAAACGTACAAACATTTTTTTCAGGTGTGAGAATAAATTAGCAGGAGGTGACAATGGAATGTTCTGGAACAAGTACAGAAGTTTGGGCATTATGTTTAGTTTAAGAACATTAATTCTTGCTATAAGTGACAAGGGCAAGGGTTTCCATCTATCTACAGATGAGATGATGGAATTTATCATAGGGGTGTAGTTAGCTCCAACAATGTCTCTCAAACATGGCACTATCCTAATCCCGAGATAGGTAAAACAGTCTACCATTTTGAATTGGAAAGAATTTCCGGCACTTCTTCTCTCTTCTGAGTTAAGTATCATTAATGAAGATTTTTCTTTGTTCACTTTATATCCTGATATCCGTCCAAATGTGTGTAATAAATCCAACAAGGCTGGGATAGAATCTTTCAGTTTTTCCAAAAAAAGGATGACATCATCTGCAAATAAAGCAATTCTATGTTCCTGTTGATTTACTGATAAACCAGTTATGTTTTTATGAGACCGCACCGCAATGGCAAACGGTTCAATTGCTAAAATAAACAATAAGGGGGACAAAGGGCACCCTTGCCTACATCCCCGTTTAATTTCAAATGGTTTAGATATAATTCCATTTGTCAGTATTTCAGCATATGGTTCATTATATAGAAGTCTAATCCACCGACAGAAATTATCCCCACAGCCAAATCTTTTTAATATTTCAAATAAGTAGGGCCACTCAACTCTATCAAAGGCCTTTTTGGCATCCAGTGATAGTAAAGCATTGTCTGTTTTTCCTTCCTGATTATGAAGAATATCCAACACTCGTCTCACATTATGAAATCCCTGTCTACCTGCAATAAACCCATTCTGGTCACAGGGAATTAGATCAGGTAAGAATCTCTCCAGTCTTCGAGCCAAAATTTTACAAAGTATCTTTAAATCCACATTAAGAAGACTTATTGGTCTTAGGTTTCCACATTTATTGCACGGTTTACCTGGTTTGGGTAGTAAAGTTATCAGAGCTCCTCTTAATGAAGCCGGAAGGATTCCCTTCTCAAATGAATCCGCGAACATGTCAAAAAGAGGGGACAGCAATTTAGTTTTAAATTTCCTATAAATTTCTGTCGGCAGCCCATCTGGGCCTGGGGTTTTACCTGTTTTCAAATGATCTATTGCTATAGATATTTCCTCCTTTGTTATAGGTGTATTAAGGTCTGCACTTATTAGTTCTGAAATGCTAGGTATCTGAAGGGTATCTAAGAAGAGATTTTGCTCTTGTCCCATATGTGTTATGTCTGAGCTGTATAGTTTTTCATAAAAAAAAAACTTAAAAGTTTCATTAATTCCTAGAGGGTCAACAATGATCTGTCCATCACTGTTTACAACTGAAGTAATGTTTTTCTCATTTTGTAATTGTCGGAGGCGCCAGGCTAATAATTTCCCGGGCTTTTCCCCTTGGTCATAGAATGATTGTTTAAGACGCAAAAGATGTGAGGCTGCTTTAGAAGCAGAAAGTTCGTTATACTGTGTTCTTAGTAATAAAAGCTTTTGATGGACTCTTGGACAAAAGGTTTGAAAGTATTCTCCCTCAAGCAGCTCAATCTCCGCCTCCAACTTTTTTGTTTTCTTATAAGTTTGGTTTGCTCTATAACTTGTAAAACTAATAATCTGACCTCTTACGTAGGCCTTAAATGCTTCCCACCTTGTGCAGGGTGACGTTTAATCCGTATTAGTTTCAAAATAAATATTTATTTGATTGTCTATTTTTGTTTAAATCTCCATCTAGGGGGATCTCTTTTTAGTCTTAAACCTTCATATATTAATGAGTTTGGCGAATGGTCAGATATTAAAATGCTATCGTAGTGACAATCCTTTATTTTGTACCTCATATTGCCAGAAACTAAAAAAAAAAAAAAAAAAAAAGTGTATTTGAGTAGCAGGAGTATTTTAAGACCTTGGGGTTCATATCCCTCCAAATATCCCTCAGATCAAGTTCTTTCATAAAATGTTGAATAGTTTGTCTACTTTTAGGATGCGAGAAATCAATACCTGAGCTCCTATCCAATTCTGGATTCAATGTACAATTAAAATCCCCTCCTATAATAAAGCTACCAGACAGAGATGATGCTGTCAAAAAAAGATTATGAAAAAACTTTGGGTCGTCAATGTTTGGAGCATAGATATTTATCAGGATTATTTTTTCCGTAATAAGTGTGCCCTGTAAAATAATATATCTCCCCGCCTTGTCTTTAATAACCCTTGTCACATGGAATGGTATAGATTTGTGGATCAAAATCATAACACCTCTTGCCTGAGAGGTGAAGGGTGCAGAATATATACTGCCCTGCCACCTCCTCCTAATCTTCGCCTCTTGACTAGACAACAGGTGTGTTTCCTGAAGTAGCATGATATCAGAGTGCATAGATTTCACCCTAGTCATTACTTGTTTTACCTTCTCCAGTTTTTGTAGTCCTCTGCAGTTCCAAGAAGAAATTTTAATTCTTATTCCACCAGACATAACACACAGCACTAAATGAGCTTCCCAACACATTTGAAATATTAAAGGATAGAGAAACAAATAACATCTGAATGTCAAAAACTACACCCACAACAATAAGTATTGAACATACCCCTTTAACTTGAACTTTGGTACCCATTTCCCTCCCCCTATATATACTGGTACCTGTCTAACAGCTAAAGGTTGTTCCACCCAAAAGTGAGGATCAACCGACTATGCCTAAACACCTTTCCCCCCTACCCCACCCCGCTACATAAACAGAAAAACTCGTTATTGGATACATTAAGAAAATTAGGCTACTAATAGTAGCTGTAAGCCTCTGGACCGATAAACAAATATAACAAATTGGCCTTTCTCTTTCACTCTTCTTTTAAAACTTAAAGCTCAGTAATTATTCCTTCATGCCAACACACAGCATGTCAATGATTACATTCTCAACCCAGTCCACTTTCTGACCTCAGAGCCTTCACAAAATTCTCCGCTTCACCTGGCTGGTTAAAGATGCGAGACTTTCCGTTGTATGTCACTATCAGTCGCGCGGGAGGAATCATGCCGTACCGGATCCCCATGGAGCGAAGCTGTTGTCTCACGGCGTTAAACTCTTTCTGTTTTCTGTGTACACCGGTCGCCAGGTCCTCATAAAATCTCACCGGACGGTTCTTGAAAAGAATCTGTCCCTTTGCCCTGGCAGCTCTTATCACGGTCATTTTATCCTTGTAATTTAGGAACTTCATGATCATTGTCCTCGGTGCAGCGGTGTTTGACGTATTCTTCTGGCCGATCCGATGAGCTCTCTCCAGCGTCAGAGCGGTATGTAGCGGTGCCAAGTTCAGAGCCTCCGGCAGCCAGTTTTCCAAGAAGACGCACGCGTCCTCTCCTTCCGCGCCCTCGGGCAGGTTAACAAGTCTCAAGTTAGAACGTCGCGATCTGGCCTCCAGATCCAGCACTTTGTCTTCGAGATCTTTGTTGTTATTTTCAAGAGTCCGTGCCTTTGCTTCCAAGGTGGTGATACTATCTTCTGCTGCAGATATCCGGGCCTCCGCCTCACCGACCCGTTTAGCACACTCATTAACATCCTTCCTCACAGTCTCTATTGCTGACAAAATACCGTCCAGTTTGGAGGAAAAATCCGATTTCAAGTTTGCAATAGCCGCCAGTACTGCGTCTAAGCTTTCGACCGTCTTTCCCCTCTCATTTGGCTTGTCAATTTTCTCCTCCATCACCTGACAGGTGTTGGTATTATTCTCGCTATCTTCACCACTAACATTAGCTTCACAGCTAGCCTCGGAGCTCGACTTAGAAGTGAAGTTAGACAATTTCGACTGAGTCGGTCTACTAATGTTTTTACCAAGTTTCTTTTGCGAGAGAGGCATCACTACTGGTCTTGTTCAACGTCCAATAAACGAGTATTATTCAGGATTTTACAGAAACATAGCGGAGCAGAAGTGGGCACGTCTTCTCAGCAAGCCGCCATTACCGGAAACCCTCATCTAGGCCTTTTACTAGGGATTTAAGGTCCTGGTTTTCCTCTCAGACCCTAGAACACACTGCCAGGCTCAGATTCCCGATCCCACATCCTGCTGAAGCCCTTCCCAAGATCAGACACTAGTTTTGTTTTCCTTGTTCTTATAGTAAAATGATGGTCTTTGACTTTTATACATTATCACTGTTCTGTTAATTACACATGACCTAATCTAAGTATTACACAAACCAAGCATAATTACTTAGAGATGTCATAAGATGGAAAATCCTTATTCAGTTAATTATTTTCCCCACAGGTGCTGACAGTGTGTCTACAGTGAAATGGGCCTGTGTACAGAGAGGATGATCTGTAACAATCCCATGTTCCTATGGTGACAGATATAAAACTCATGTGAAATACTGGTGCAGAGGGTATAATGTGAGGTCATGTACTCCCATAGTACACACTGACTCTCCACTGGAGGGTAAAGTGTGAGTCAGAGATGATCCTGACCAGCAAGTCTTCACTGTGACCATCAACAATCTGACAGCTGTAGGAATTATTAGCTCAGGTATATTTTAATATCTCCACCAATATGTTTTGAAATTAATTAACTTTTAATTAATTATTATTTGATGCTGATTAGTAACCAATTGTTATGCCGAATGGTCGGTTCCTCCAAACTCAAATGCGAATCCCAGTGAGTCTGTTAATGTGAGACTTAAATGGGATTCATTAATAACCCGTATCGCTTAATAACTTGGGTTAGTAGGCTCGTCCAGCGAGCTGGGTCACCAGGTAATGTAAACGATCGGTAGCGAAGCTCCCCTCACGGCCAATGAGAGAGAGTCTCGCGATATTTCAGGCGAGTTTGAGGTTTCAGAGCGTAGTAGGCAGATCGCAGAGGCAGGGACTATTGTGAGCACTCAATGACGGAGGCTGAAGTTGTGTAAAAAGACATACATTTATTCCTACAACTAACATAAGACAGACATTATACCTAACAAACAATAAACATGAAATAACGGAAAAGACACAAACGATGTAATCATGAAAATGCAGTGACCAGATTTAAAATGATTAACCTAAAAAGGGAAAAACTGTTCTGCAAAGCAAGCAGTTTGTAGGAATATAAACCTAAAGGAATATAGCAGGTGAATAGGACAGTTTAGGTTGTTAGAAAGGAAAGGAAGTTGGTTTACTTGGATGCAGGAAAGAGGGAGGTCTTTGCAGTTGGTTGCAGTGGCTGATGAGCTGATGGGTGATGGCTCTCAGGGAGGCGCGGTGTTTGCAGCGGTTGTTGGAGTGGAGTCCCGTACTGGTGCAGAGGGTATAATGTGAAGTCATGTACTCCCATAGTACACACTGACTCTCCACAGGAGGGTAAAGTGTGAGTCAGAGATGATCCTGACCAGCGAGTCTTCACTGTGACCATCAACAATCTGACAGCTGAGGATTCCGATCGGTACTGGTGTGGTGTGAAGTACAGTGGAGCCTCTCTGATCAGGTTAATCTGTCAGTCACTGATGGTAAGATGTCTGTACTGCAGACTGTAGCCAATGAGATGCACAGTATGTAACATGTCACTGAGTCAAAAAGGAAGGACCTTAACACAAACACTGATGGAAAAATGTTTTAATATTTTAAAAATCTGCATTTTAATTTAATTCAATATGATAAACGAGACTTGGAAGAAGTAACAGTGTCAGCTAAATCGGGCGACTTCATGAGGTTAAATATGATAAGCAATATGTTAAAAAATGTCAGGGGTTGGCCAAACATTTACATACAGTATGTATGTTGTAATGGGCTGATATTCATAAACATTTCATTGCTGTGGAAATCGTTGAGTGTTTTACCTGTGTGTTGAAGTCCTCCAGGGCTGTCAGTGGACAAACAGGAGGTGACGGGTGTGGATGGAGACAGTGTCAGTGTTACTATGGAAACAACAAAAGACAAAGGATGTGGTGTAAGATTGGGGGCTCCTGTGCTTCAGAGAGATCAGTGAGTTTGCATGGGAGGCCTGTCCTGATCAGGGATGACACAGAAAATAAAACCTTCATTGTGACAATGAAGAGGAAGAGGAAGGACACTGGAGAGGAAGGACACTGGCTGGTATTGGTGGCTGGTTGTGGAATCCTGCAGATTCCAGTTCATATTACTGTTAAACATAAGTAATTGATTTAAATCTGCCTGTGAATTATTTATGCTTGAATATAAATAGATACATACTAATCAACCCAGCAGTTTCACTCACGAAGGGGTTTGTGCTTCTTTGTGGGGATAATCCCCTATTTATCAGCTGTTGTGAAACAGAGTTATTTATTGGGATTATTGTTTCAATGATAGTGGCACGGTGGTCCAGTAGGCGGCGCTGTTGCTTCACGCCTCCATGTTTAGGGGTTTGAATCTGGCTTCTGCTCTGTATGTGTGGAGTTTGCATGTTCTCCACATGCTGTGTGGGTTTCCTCCAACAATCCAAAAACGCACAGTCAGGCTAATTGGTGTCTTTAATATTGAATGTGTGTCTTCTAGTTTATGATCAGTCTGTAATATGACAAAAATCACAGCATTTTCCACAGACATACAGCCAGTCACTTGTTATGTATACAAATCCAGACAAATCCATGTAGCTTGCAACATAATTCAGGCATTTTTTCATCTTTGTGAGGATGAATTGTTACTAATGGTGTGCAGACTGACTAACATGTCTGTAGGTGGTTTTTCATTGCAGCGTAGACCAGTGTTACAGTTGTACTCTGTAATATCTGTTCCAGTGCTGCATCCATCCATTGTCTGAAACTGCTTGTCTAACTCAGGGTCCCTATGGGCGCAAGGCAGGGAACGTCCCATGACAGGGTGCCAACCCATTGCAGGACACGCTCACACTCCATTCCCTCGCACAAGCACACCTACCGGCAATTTGACAACTCCAATTAGCCTCAGCATGTTTTTGGACTGTGGGGGGAAATCAGAGTCCCTGGAGGAAACCCCACAATGACACAGGGGGAGCATGCAAACTCCATACACACGGAATTCCAGCGAAGACTTGAGTACACGTGCCAGAGGAGTGAGGCGACAGTGCAAACCACTGCACCACCATGCCACCCTGATACAATAGATACATTAAAATATGTTAATAAAATCATTTATCTCACCTGTTCACTATCAGTGCCCTGGGATGTGAACACTAATTCATTGTTCTCCATCTAATCATTTTCTCTGTAGAATATCTTTCATAATTTATATTTCAGTTTCAAGAGTGACCTTTTCTTAGTCTTACTTACTTCAGTCAGAATAGATTCACTGTTTTGCTCTTCAAGTTTAAATGTGATATGTGTGACTGACAGACACACTGGTGTATTATATGTCTCACAGGTGGGAGCAGGTTCTGGATGCTGTACTGAAAGCTGGGACTGGTGTGTTTTACGTGATTTGCACTATCATCACCATTCAGCTGCACTGGACCTCCTGTAGAAAGCAGGAACCAATCAGAGAGAAGCAGAGGATCTCCCTGGATCAGAGGAAGCTGGCAGAGGAGATGACCTTCGTGGAGTAGAATGAGTCAGACGAGCTGTAAAATAAACGGTTATGCTAACTGCAGTGAGGCCTCTCTCACTCGGCCCTGCTCAGTCTGTACAGTCATAGCATGAGAGTCAGTTAAACACAGAGGGGATGATTATCTGCTGGCAACCTGTACAACCACGTATTGGCCACTTATTCACAAGTGCTTTGCTGCCACCTGCTGGTTAATGTTTAATAATCGTTATCTTGTGAAGGTAAGACTGGTTTTTATTAAATTGTCTCTTGATTCTGAAAAAATATGGTACTATGCAAAAGTCTTGGGCCATCAAAGAAAACGTTTAATGCTATTTAATTGGGTTGTGTATATTTGCTCAGAACAAAAACACAATTATCATAAAAATATATGCAAATTAAAAGTGACACAATAAAAACTAACAAGAATTTCTTCTTTTCTCCATAAAGTTACTGATGCCTTGTTGGATCGCTAGATGAACCACGCTTTGGATCCTAAACCTCTCCTCAGGGGCACCCCAGCCATTCCATGTATTTGTTAAATTCTGCCACCAGCTCACTTAATTAATTAATTTAATTAAACAAATGTGTCATGCCCGGCTCGTCCGCTCCTCCTGTGTGCCACGCCCCCTGATTACCCACGTGTTTTCTCCCGATTGTACCCAGCTGTATCTAGTTAATTTGCTCAGTCCTGTGTATTTCAGTCCGTGTCTTACCCGAGTCCTTTGTCCGTCATTGATGTCAGTTGATGTTCGTGCCCTCGTCCCTGAGATTAAACCCCTCGTTTGCCCTGATTCTCGGCTGTCTGCCTGCTTCTTACCCGCCTGCCCGCGATCGCTGCCGTCTCCCGTGACAAAATGTTAATGATGCATTGATTAGCCATAGGAGTTGTGTTATAAAAAGATATAGGTCTATTGGATGGTTGGTGCAAATGTTTTTCTAACTTTAGAAGAGATTTTGAAATGACTGGGCTGCCACACTTTCACGGACAAAATATTATAATTCTAGACCAAGATGAAGATCATTTGAACATCATTTTCTTCGACAGCCCAAGACTTTTGTACAGTTTTGTATGTGTCTTTTATACTGGTCATAATTTGTTTGAATACATGATTAATAAATTGATACTTTACAAAACATTTCATATTTTTCTGAAATTGGTAATTATTAAAAATGAATTTCACAAACTTAAATGGTTTGGCTGCGATGGGCTGGCCCCCCATCCAGGTTTGTTCCCATGCCCATTGCTTCCGGGATAGGCTCCGGACCCCCCACGACCCAGTAGGATAAGCGGTTTGGAAAATGGATGGATGGATGGAGGGATAAATGGTTTGGAGTTTTTAGGTCACCCCTCCTCGTCAAAGCCCACCAATCAGGGACTCTTTAAAAGAGTGATGTAATCGGGAACGCCCACTTTTCAATCTGCGGTACAAATACACCAGCTTGTCTCTGCTAACAACAGCCTGTGCATGTCAGTTAAGGAGGAAACAGTACCACATACATATTGGCCAACATCAAATGAAAATGTAACACACGAAAACAGGACTGCCCACTTATCACTCTGCGTAAAATCACACCAGCTTGTCTGAGCTGACAGCAGCCTCACATATCAGCTAAGGAGGAAGACGGCATATCAAAAGTAAAAAGAAAGACACCATCAAATGAAAATATCCCTGTGTGATCTATTGGTTTCTGCTTTCACTCCCATTAAATGACAGTAAGTCTAGTTGCTGTCCGTGGTGCTGAAAACCTGGATCAGTAAATTCCAAATGAAACTTCTTTACCTGATTTAACTGTAACTCACTTATTTTGTTGGCAATGATGCTTTGTTGAGTCTAGAAAGGCGCAAAGTGGGTTTCAGATAAATTAAATGAAGTAGTTTTGCTTAAAAACCAAAAAGCTTTGAACAATCAGTTCAGCTTTGGACTGTAGTGCTTCACAAAAGTAAAATCCATCCAGTTAAATCTCTTTATCCCCAAGTCAAGAAGATATCAAATGCAGAAGCACATTGTGGGAGATACAAGGTGCAGACACATTAAAAGCACTTTTTTTGTGTGAACATTATAAAACAGATTGATACACATTAAGCAGTTTGTAACTTTACATCCAGACCTACATCAGTCAGAAAAAGCAGGCGATGACCATCCCATCCAGCAGCTTCATCTCTGATTGTACAGAATCCCATGTCAGCGTAACTTCTGAAGTCATGACTAAACTAATTTCCAGCTCTGCCTTCAGTTTCATCTGTTAAATTAAATTAGGAACTAAACTAAACTAGGAGGGAAATATAGTCAAGCTACTTAAGTAGCCGAATTTTGTGTATCCACTAGAGGGCAGCCACACATAGATTCCCTTATGAATGGTTCTGATGCTTCCGGAAAGCACTGCACAGAGACCCAGGTATGCCAGTGAGGAACGGATAAAGAGCAGACGGATCCAAATACTAGCTGTAATATATAGTATTTTCAATGAATTTAAACAAATTAATATAACAGTGTCAGAGTGTCAGATCCATGTGACTTTTTATGATTGAAGAACTTTGAAAGCCTGAATATAACTGAGGAGGCCCACGGACCCCATTATGTGTGAAACATCATTGTGGTGCTGAGAGAAACACAGGACTGCTGATAAGACCCAGATGAAGTGAATTACCTGACTTTGCCCCCACCCATCCCCCCCCCCCAGGATACCCCCACCCCTGTCATACAGACACCTTCCTAACGGACCTCTTGATTTGTGCTGATCCACACATATGAAAAGGACCTACTGCAGTGACATTTTAAAACTGTATAAAACATAATAAAGACTGAAACAAAGGCCTGAGGTCAGACCCTCTGTATGTAGCACACAGTGTTTCTGCAGAGTCTCACACTCACATCCTGTATGACGACTTTTCTGCTTTTCAGAATAAGTCTGATTTCACTGCTCTTTGCTCATTTGCAATATGAGGAAGTAACAGTTTAGAAAAGAACTAGACTTATTTGATTAATTTGTTTGTAGTTTAAATTCTGTGAGCATGAATGATTCACTGTGAAGACCAGCTATCAATAATTTTGCTATGAAATCATGTTTCTAAAATGATAAGATTCTAGATGAAATCAAAATATTTATTCCTGGTAAGAGCAGGACAACAGCAGCATCAAACTGTTTTCCTTTTTACAGACAAGAAATAGACAGGAAATGCATCAGTGCACAAACAGTTTATGAAAATCAAAGATAGATGGATGATTTTTAAACATTTAAAACCCACAAAAAGGGAGGCAGTGAGGTTAAGGAGAGTCAGGAAGTCAGTGTCAGTCTCCACAGATCTGAGGTCAGCGATACACACATAAGGCTCCTCTGATGCTCCTTTTCATCCTCTTCTTCACTGATGGGCCTCCAGGTGAGGATCACTTACTCTGGGACTCCACCATTCAGCGTAGTTAAGATGAAGATACATTTTGCACAATATACTTACTACATCTGTTTGTTTATATTCATATTGTTCCATGAAGTTTGATCACTTCCCGATTATAGTCTGTGGTGGTAGCATGTTGACTGACTGATTTTAGAATTGACTGCAGTCTTCTTTGTGTCCACTATGTGGCAGCAGTATAAAGGAAATATCTTATTCTGTCACAGCTGCTGGTGTGTGTAAAAATTCACATACTTTGATAACAAGTAATTCTGCCTCCAACTGTTTGTCAGGGACCTGGGCAGGAATGAATTACATGCCGACTGTACATACAACAGAGATAGGCTCCTGGAGAACTTTGCCAGAAGTTGAAACACGACTTTAAGAATGACACTGATATAGAGTACTCAGCTGTTTGGTTGAAACTAAATCTTGGTCTGGATTTTTACATTCTGGACCTGAACTACCCACTGCTGCACTGACCCCCACCTTCTTCTTTTTTTTCCCTTTGTCCTGTCCGGCAGCTTTAGCAGAATCATGGTCTGAATGCACTGCTGTGACAAACATGTTTGCTTTACCATGAGGGGTTCTATAAACTCTGTATAGGCCTCTCATGTTGATCGATTTCATTTTTTAAATTTAAAAAATTTATTTATTTCATTTTTAGGCGGCATGGTGATGCAGTGGGTGAGCTGGCCGAAGAGGATGGACAGATTAGGAGGGAAAAAAAGAAGGAAAAAGAAGAAAGGAGCAAGTGAGATGAAATGAAAGATTTTAGCGGGTGTCTCTAACTTTGCTCTGCCATTGCATGCACACCACTTCCAGGGCCAGCCTTGCTCTCACGCTGATATACTGTCAGATTATGCACATCTTATATGTTGTTTTAACCCTTAGCGTATTAGTAAAGGCTGTTTTGTACTTACTTGATGTGATGGTCCACTTTACTGTGGCCTTGAGCCACATTAGAAATTTATTTCTGATATATTTAACTTAATCCTCATTTTTCTTTTGCCCATGAGCACGAAACAGCTAAATAATTAGCATGATGCAGAAGTTATTCTCAGACAGGCACTTAATCTAAAAAGCAGAAATGTCATCATACACGATGTGAGGGTGAGACTGCAGACACACTGTGTGCTGCATACAGAGGGTCTGACCTCAGGCCTTTGTGTCAGTTGTTATTATGTTTGATTTGTGATTCTCACCTGGAGGCCTGTAAGGGAGAGGATTCCCTTACTATTTTATTGTAATTGATAGTATGTTAGTGATACACTCTTTCTTTATTTTAATAAATAGTATTTTATTTAGCATTGTACTTTACCCAGGGATTTGCATAGGAGAACAGTGGCATACAGGGGTTTGCTGGTTGATTGGATCTTGAAGTCAGTTGGTGGCCTTGGTTCAGATCCTGCGCAGTGCCTCCTCATCAAGGAAGGTGGTGGGGTCTGTGAAAAGGAATGGTGATTGAGGGAGAATAAGGTCACCAGTAAGAACAATTGATGCAAAGAACTGATTGTAAGATGTGGTTACTCACCTTTCTTCTTGTGTTTCTCCAAGGTGTTTGGGCAAATATGTCCCCTGGGTCCAGACACCATTTAAAGGTTCCGGGAGAGACCAGGGCTTAAGGGAGAGTGGGGAATCTGTTGTGCTGGGGATTTTGGGTTTTATAATATGGGGTTTGTGTAAGATTAAAGAGGGAGATATGTATTAATATGAATGTTAAATGTAGTTAAGTATATATGTAGGTTGATGTGTTGTGTATTATGGTGGAAGGGGGGAATTTAAGAAACTACCTGTGAGTGGAAGAATGGTTTGGTCGGTGACAGCTGGAAGTATTTAAGGCTGCCAGTTGTCAGAGGGTTTTCTCTGTTCTTCTGTTGTGTTGTAAAGATGCTAGATGTGAAGTTCTTGTAGGAAGAGCTGCATGGAAAATAAAGATGTGTTGTTCCACTGCATTTGGGGAAGTCTTCTCACTGTAAATCCAGCCGCTGCAGGTCTCCATATGACAAGGCCCATCAGCGGATGAAGAGGAGCATCAGAGGAGCCTTATGTGTGTCTCACTGACCTCAGATCTGCGCAGACTGGCACTTACTTCCTGATTCTCCATAACTTTGCTGTTTCTCTGTCTTTATCTGTTACTCAGGAGTCCTGAAGTCCAATGAAAAATCCGCTTTCTCCTGTCTATTTGGCTGATACAAGTTCTGCTCACTTCTGCTTGGGTTGCATGGATCACCAGCCACTTGTCACCAACTAACAGACCACAGCCTACCTAACCAATGTCATAACTGGTGCACCTAGGTATAAAATCTCACTTGGAGTCTCACTGTCTCCAAAAAAGGTCACTGTCTGGAACCCCATGGAACCACATTTTTGATTCCTTAGACAAGAGCATCCTGAGCAGCTGCATCACGGTCTGAATTGGGAACTGCCTCGCCTCAGATCATAAGACCAGCGGATAGTGAGGATAGCTGAGAAGATTATTAGAGTCTCTCTCCCCTCCATCATGGACATTCACATCACACGCTCCATCCGCAAAGCCACCAACATTGTGGATGACCGCACCCACCCCTCACATAATCTTTTCACTCTGGCATCTGGAAAAGCATTTAGGCCTCCACAACCAGACTCAGAAACATGGCGCCTGACTACTGAACTCTCAGGGACTGATCTGATACCACACACAACACACACACACATACAGCTGTGTAATCATATCTTCGTGGGGACTCTCCATTCATTTCTATGGGGAAAACTGTAATCCCAACATGACAACTTTAACCCCTACCAACCCCTAACCTTAACCATATGTAACCAAACCAAATACAAGACTTTTGGCATTTTTAGTTTTTTGACTGTATTTACAGATCTTTGTGAGTACCTGAAAATGCCCCCCAAAACATCAAAATAACGGGGTTTTTGTCACATTGTGGGGGACATTTGGTCCCCACAATGTAATATACACCTACTCCACACACACACACACACAGATTAGGTATTTGAATCTTTGTGGGGATTCTCCATTCATTTGTATGGGCGTAACCCCAATCCTAACTATGGCAACCTTAAACATTGCAGTAGTTACCAAGCAGTAACAGTAAGCAACCAAACAAAATGCAAGACTTTTTGAATTATTCATTTGACTGCATTCACAGAATTTAATAAAATTCAGTATCTTACTTTCGGGACCGAAAACATGTCCCTACAAAGTCAAAATAACATGTTTTTATAGCACTATGTACATAACCACCCACCCAAACGCGCGCACACACACACAGAAACAGGCCTACCTACAGTATACCCTCCATAGATTCCTGAATGAAATATCTGTAAAGCAGTTATTATGGCATGGCGTTTGGTTTGAACATGCAGTTTTTAAGAATATTGCGCTAATTCTAAACGAAAGACTGCACTAATTCTAAAATGGCTATATAAGAACTTTATTTACCATTAAATAAATTATAAATCAAACCAAAATTTAGTCTCTCAAAAAACTTGTATATGACATATCTTTGTTCACATTATGAGAAATTAAAAACACCAGGACACAGAATGTGAATAACAAGAACTATAGTGTTCTTTCTCAAAAGCGGACCTACCAACGTGGCTAAAATGCTAATTGCGTTCACCAGCTATGGAAAAAAAACACCGGGGCACCCCAAACATCGCGGGATTACGCATTACCGTAATACTGCATAGCAAAGACATAATGTCATAAAAAATTACAGTCAGTATTTATAGACAGAACTGCGTGGTTTCCCATTGACAAGTAGATACATGGTTTACGGCTTGAAGGCGGTCAGATCAACAAATCCAATCACGCTCAGCCAAAACAAGCACGAGCTAAACATACTACTTTTGATTGGTTCACCTTCAAATTCGTCCCGCCCTGACAATTAATTCTCGTTTTCATTCGTTGAAAATGGCGTCAGTACATATCTTCATCCTTTCGACCAATGAAAAATTTCGCTGGTTTCCATAGAAACAAAATCAGTGCAGTTTGAACATAAACTTTCTGACAGAGCGATGGCGCAGCGGTGAGAAGCATCTCTTCGTATGTTTCTTGCTATTTCTTCAGATTATGTTTTGTTAGCATAGTTAATTTTATATTTCATTTTATGTCGTGATATAGTTCATGCAAATATTGCCGCAAAATATAATTGAAATATATTTAAAATTAGTAGCTTAAACTGTAGATGCTGTGGCCATTTTTCGTAATGTGATTGTTTATATTTAAAGTGTAAGAGAAAATAATTGTGTTAAACTTAAAAACAATAAGCCTTATGGTTGATATGATTGGTTTTACTCATCCGGTCTGTCGTAATGCGTTTCATCTGAAGATGTTATTCTGAAAAGAGCCCCTATACGTTTACTTTTTAAATGTCCCATGTTGTTGAAGTAAGATTAACCGTTTGCTGGGTTCATTACCATGGCGATGTTATAACGTACCGAAGCAGCGTCCTGATTTCGCCAGCGTTACTGTATAGGTTGTGAAACAGTTTTAGCAATTTGGCCGCTTCTATCGGAGTAGCCTCGATCCCACGAGCAGCCAATGAAGGCTCCATCCCTTTCCATAGGCATTCTTGGTGAATAGCATTTAGCAAATGTCTGGAATACGTTGAAAATTCACAGTGTCTAGTTTGGCTTTGAGAGTATCACAGACGGCTAGTTAATTATGTTAACCAGAATGAAAATTCCGAAAGCTGTTTCCTGGACCAACGACCAGCACTGGGGAGCCTGGGACCTGTGGGACGAGGTGATCGACTGGGGAGAGAGGAAAGGTTTGGAGGAGTGCTCACCAGCGACACCCCCCACTGTCCAGGCTGGGGAGGTTATGGGGGGACTGGGAGGTGTGACTGACTGGTGTAAGGGAGGGGAGGGTGTGAGAGTGATAGGCAATGCTGGCATTGTTTCTGAGACTCTTCAGAGAGGAAACTGGCGGTGTAGAGATAGATGTGGGTCTGGTATAGATAGAAGATGTAGAAGTGGTGGAAAATTAATATTAAAGTTGAGCTTGTAGAGCTCTTGACACAGAGAAGAGCCAAATACAAGGAAGATGAAGCTGTGGTTCTTCTGCTGCTGTTTGGGGAACATTAAATGTTTGAAACAGTATCAAAGATAATGAATTAAGTGTGCTAAATTTTGAGATGTATAGTGGAATGTTTATTAACAATTGTTAATGTGGCGCCCCTGAACCCCTCGGTTGGCCGCCCCTGCCGGTTGTGTGGGGTCGGGGATGAGGACTAATCGGGGCCAGTCGGGGATCTGGCCCCGGTGCCGGGGGGGGCCCACTCCTGCACGCCCTTATTGCTCCCCTGAAAAC